>NC_053128.1:30580718-30605718 GCF_010015445.1 Perca fluviatilis | reverse complement strand
AAAGAGAGAGAGATATATAGATAGATAGATAGATAGATAGATAGATAGATAGAGAGAGAGAGAGAGAGAGAGAGAGATAGATAGATAGATAGATAGATAGATAGATAGATAGATAGATAGATAGATAGATAGATAGATAGATAGATAGATAGATAGATAGATAGATAGAGAGAGAGAGAGAGAGAGAGAGAGAGAGAGAGAGAGAAAGAGAGAGCCCAGAGAAGAAGGATGGCTTTGTGACCTACGCGTCCGGTATGAATGGCCAGGCGTGAGATCAGACACGTATCTACGCTATGAGACACTTACGAGCCCGGTGTGTTCCAGCTGTATAATGTCGGGAAAAGCAACTAACGTTACCAAAGTGACACGTGGACTTCTTTAATCTCCCCCAACCGACAAAAGATGTTGGAGCACAACTTATTCAATTCCAAATGTAAGTAAACAAAAAATTTAACAGTGAATCACGTTCTACAGACAATTTCTGTTCAAATATACGGTCATACAACTGCTAATACACAGATATCTCTTCGAGTGTAAGTTGTTTTTTCTTTTACAGTGTGCAAATTAGAGCCCGACCGATATATCAGCGGGCCGATATTAGGCATTTTCCAAACTATCGGTATCAGCATTTATAATGGCTGATGAATTAATTTAAAAAAAATAAAATACAAACAGACAGAAAGTGTTGGCGTTGCCACCAGAGGGCGCTCTACAGCCTCCCTGTTGGCTACACTTTGATTTTTGTTGTTGTTATTGTGTTGTTGTTCAAAGGACTTTAAGTTTCATATCTTAAGTTTGTATTTTTATACATTATTTATCAGAACTTTAATATATTTTGATGTTCTGTTGTGACAATAAAACAAAGAAGTTTATTTTTAAACTGCGTTATCATATTATTTTAGCGAGGACTCATAAATAACTACAAATAACTAACGGTAGGGAAATCGGTTTTTGTTTTGTGACGCGTTTCTGGATTAAAAAAAAATATATATATATATATTTATATATATCGGCCAATATATCAGAATATCGGATTTTTAAATCACCAAATATTTGTATTAATATCGGCCTTAAAAATCCTTAATTGGTCGGGCCCTACTGCATATTACAGAAGGCTGAACTAAGGGGCTTTTTAGCATAGCTTAGCTCGTTGTGGCTAAAATACTCGGCTGCTCCTATCAAATCAAACTCCCAGCTGTTACTGTGTGTTCATGGCTGCTTCATCAATCATTTGGCGATCAGACTGACGTTTAGAGTTTCCCTGGGGACACTAATGCTGCTCCATGTTTGCTTAACTAACTTTATGAGCTGATAACATATGAACGGCGCAGTCACAGTGTGTTCCACTGTTTCCCGAGTGGCTAAAGAAATCAATGAATGCTGCTTTAAATAACTGACTTTTTAACCCCTGTGTTGTCTTCCCATTGACCGTATATACATATTGTTGTTTTTAGGTTTTTGTTGAAGTTTTGATCGCTTTTCTTCAACATTTTTATAGCTTTTTTGGATGTTTTGGTCAGTTTTTTTTCAAAGTTTTTTGCCTTTTTCTTCTGGTTTTATTGTTGCGTTTGTCGCTTTTTCCAAAAACATTTACGCTTCTCCCAGCGTTTTGTCACTTTTTTCAACATTTTCGGCGCTTATTTCGACTTCCCATATTTCTGATATAAAAAGACTTTGAAAACGGGTCAAATTTGACCCGAGGACAACATGAGTGTTTAACCGTAAATCAACACACTTTAACCGCATGTGTGTATAAAAGTGGCACTCAAGGTGTTACGAATTTGAATTTCTATCATCTATGAAAGAATTTATGTTATCTATAAATATGTATGGGTTGAGACCAGAAAAGTTCTCAACTTCTTCCTACCCCTTTTGAACATGAATAAAAAATAAACCGAAAGATCCGCTGAAAATAGGACAGTTCTGTAAACAATCTGTGATATGTAACATTATTCCAGCATGTTTCATTCTTCTGAAAAAGACAGTAAATATAATAATAAAAAGAGGAATAAAAAACGTTAAAGCAAACGTTACACCAAACATTCAACTAAATATTGCACATTAGTGTCCCCAGGGAAACTCTAAACGTGCAAATCTGGATTTTGATTTGAAAACGATTCATCGTTCAGCCCTAGAGAGACACCGGAGAAACGGAGCTCTTTATTAGGACTGCACGATATATAACTGGTGCAATCAACACATCGCGAAAAGCTGCGACATATCGCAGAAGATTTATTTTCCTATTAGTTGACAGAAAACATCAGCAAAACTGCACTTTAAAATATAACTATCATTCTTCTTTTTCTTAGTTGTGCCTTTTATATTTAACTTAAAGGTGCTGTAGGTATAATTGTGAAGATCCAGGACTTAGCCAAACATTTTTAACATCGACAACTTCTCAGTCCCTCCACCCCCTTTCCACTAAAGCCCAAAACTATCTCCTAAGCCCCTCCCCCCACAAGGGAGAATGAATGCATGTGCATGGGCAGTGATTGACACGCAGTTAGACACCTCCCCCCTTGGCCCTGATTGGTGCATCTGAACAGGGAGCTGTGGATTTTTGAAAATCTCACTCCAGGCTGTAGGTGGAGCCAGAGGAGCTGGATTTCTTTTTTATTATTATTAAGACTTTCTGTCATATTTGCTGAAACTGACCCTATGTTCCAGTAGAACTACATGAAGCAATGTAGTTCTACTGGAACATAGGGTCAGTTTCAGCAAATATGACAGAAAGTTAGTTTTATAAGTCTGACCTACTGCACCTTTAAAGTTCAGGTCGGATATGATTTCCTTTCTTTCTTTTTTTTTTTAAATTCAACACGCAGTTTGTTGTATTTTAGCAGAATACTGAAAGCAGCAGATGAGCACAACTGAGTACACTTTGGTATCTGTTCATCGCACGTAATATTTGTCACAATATTCAACAACATTATCGCATATTTTCCTCACATCGTACAGCCCTACTCTTTATTCAGGCTTCCCCCCTCCCTCTTCCCTTGTGCTAATCTTTACCTATTTGGGAGCCAGGTAGGGTCCAGCGCGAGGCCATAATGGAGGGAAAAGACCCCCCGCGGTCCTGCATGCTCACTGGATCCACTGACCGGAGTTACAGTAAGACCCAAAGGTCACTGGAGAGAGATCCTCGGGGTTTGCTTTGGGCGTCTGGCTTCCTGTCCTCTTGTTGAGGCCGAGTATCCTCAGCTCGCCACCATGAGTGGGGAGAAGTTAAAAACGCTCTCGCTCCCTCTAGCATACGTCCTTTTTTATGCTCCTTTTCTCCGCTGACTTCCTTTAGATTTCCCACACAGCCAGTTTTTGTTGTTTCAATTAGCCACGTATGACTCGGCGCGTTGTTGTGAAAACCTGCGCCGTTCAATCAGTCGGCGAGAGAGAGAGAGAGAAGAAAAAAAAAGGTCTTCTCTAAGCTGTGGCAGAAATCCACTGAAATCTCCAAAGCAGCAAAGAGCCAGAGGCTTTAAGAGGGTTGACACACACCACAGGGCCCTCTAGTACTCTCCTCCCAGAAGCCCAAGCACGCACACACACACACACACACACACACACACACACACACACACACACACACACACACATACTCAAGACCAACACAAACATGCAAAAACAGCAAAGGCCATCCTCACTAACGTAACTTCCACTTCTACCCTCAACCGCCCTGCATCAGTGCCTTCTAAACTGTCCACCTCAGGGCTTGGTTTTTTGGTGTACACGCTGGGTACGAATCATGACTGGAATCGGCAGAAATACAAAGCATACCACACACACACACAGTCACCCCAAAATACACACACACACACACACACACACACACACACACACACACACACACACACACACACACACACACACACACACACACACACACGCGCACACAGAGATTGGAGTTCCTCAGCTCTAATCAGCTTACAGGCTTCAGACTTCATGGCCCCTTGGGAACAGGGACCCTGCTGCAAAATATTCATCACATACATGCACGCACTAGCAACTTCTACCTCATCACACACACACACACACACACACACACACACACACACACACACACACACACACACACACTATTAATGCAGGCGGTGCTTTGGTTATAAGAGCATAGGTCAAACCCCAAAGCACCACAAAGGTTTGATGGGTTTAATTTTTTCACTTAAAGGTCCCATATCATGCTCACTTTCAGGTTCATATACTTGTATTTTGAGTTTCTATAAAATGTGTTTTAATGCTTTCATGTTCAAAAAGCACTTTCTTTTTCTCTTACTGCCTGTCTGAATATACCTGTATTTCCCCTCTGTCTGAAAAGCTCAATTTTAGCGCCTGTCTCTTTAAGAAGACCCCCCATCATCAGAGGAGTTTCACTTTTCTTTTAAAAAAAAATAAAAAAAAAAAAAAAAAAAAAAAAAAAAAAAAAAAAAAAAAAAAAAAAAAAAAGAAGAATTTAATATTTTTAATATTTTTATTTTTTATTGTGATTTTTATTATATTTTTTTAGATTTTTTTTTTATATTTATAAAAAAATTAAAAAAAAAATTAAATTAAAAAAAAAAAAAAAAAAAAAAAAAAAAAAAAAAAGAAAAATAATAAAAAAAAAAAAAAAGAAAAAAAAAAAAAAAAAAAAAAAAAAAAAAAAAAAAAAAAAAAAAAAAAAAAAAAAAAAAAAAAAAAAAAAAAAAAAAAAAAAAAAAAAAAAAAAAAAAAAAAAAAAAAAAAAAAAAAAAAAAAAAAAAACAAAAAAGGAGGGGGAAAGGGAAAAGGAAAAAACCAAAAAAAGGCGTAGGATTCATTAGTCAGGTTTCCTTCGATGTATTTTTATGCGCATTTTGAAGAATCGCACTTTAGAAAATGTTGATGGGAACGGCAAAATTTGAAAAACACTTTGCAAAAAAGACCTTGCGGGGTCACAATCTGCAAGACTACAACTAGATTCGTTTGGACAACTTTAACCAAGCTAGCTAGCTGCCGTACATGCAGATGAATGGCGGCAGTACCTGGAGGTCCGCGTTTTTTTGATTTTGTTGGAACGTCAAGATTGGGAAAAAGACTTGAGCTCGAACTGAGTTTTATGACCCCGTTACACCAAACGATTGAGATGACAGGAGCGCGCCGACTCTAGCTAGACTCTCGGGATCTGATTCAGATATCGGAAAATACTCCGCGAAAGTGGAATCGCTTGAAAAGTCGTTCAGTGTAAGGTCGGTGCCACTTAATGTGTCGATATATTACCTATATTGCTAATATTTTCCCTCTGTCGCTCCGAAATGGACGTAAAAATATCCCCCTTTCTCCGTAGTCTACCGTTAGCTAGCTACCGTAAATGTAGAGCTACTTTTAAAATGCCAGATTTTCTCCTCTGGGCTCACCAAAACGGACGTGAAAGCATATTAACCGTTCACTCCACGTGATCGCTAGTAAACATATTACATCTTTGACGTAATTTTTCAGTTTTTCAGGAATTGGTTTAGGAATCGGAATCGTTTTGAAAGTACCGGTTCGGCATCGGAGTCGTAAAAATCCAAACGATAGCCAACCCTAGTCGGCATAAGCGGTAGTTACAAAAAGTAATGAGTCCTGTGTCCTCTGGTTTTACCATTCTACTTTTGACATTTTAGGCCGGTTACTGTGCGTGGCGTTTCTGTTGCGTGTCAGCTGCGTGGATTTTTCTACGTCTTTACACACCAGAAAGGTGTCTGACGCGGCGCTGCTGCTGCTCGCCTTTCCCATTGATAAAATGAAACCATAAACATAAATATATTCTGATCTGATTACAGCAAAGACAACGTCGGCAGTATTGGCGGCAAAATAGGCTCCAATATTTGGTTCTGTATTGACAGGTGCAATATTAGAAAATCAATTTTTTTTTTTATTACATTTATATATCTGCATTTATATCAAAACCTCGAGATATGTATTCGTGTCTAAACAACATATAAACATCTTTTCATATTCTATTTTTCCTGGAAACGCTTCCAACACGCTCGCATGTCGCGTGAAAAATAGGCGTCGGTCCTATTTCTAGCAGGCACGTGTTTTCGGCTGAGCCGTGCGTGTCACGCGGGCAGTGTGCAAGCTCTAACCTGTTACCATGGGAGCCCAAATATAAACGGACACGCCACGCAGCTGACACGCTCGCGCCACGCAGCCAGTGTGTTACCGGCCTAGGGTTGGGTATCGTTTGGTTTTTTTTCGAATCCGGTGCTAAATTGATACTTTTAAAACGGTGCCGGTGCCTAAACGGTGCCTGAACCGGTACTTTTCAATAAAGTAAAAAAAAAAAAAGAAGAAGACAAAAAATAAGGGTAGTAAGTTCATTGCTAAGGCCATGGTCAAAATTAAAGATTTAATAATAATGTAATAACTATAACAATAACAATAACTTATTTCACCAGTAAATTGCTGTTGAACCCCAGATGGGAAAAGGGTATTTTACAATTACTGTGAATGCACCACGAGGCTACCTGTTTTAAGTGAACGCACCGTCTGTGTTGTTTAATTCCGACAACGGCAGCTGCAAGTGAACACACCATCTGTGTTGTTTAATTCCGACAACGGCAGCTGCAAGTGAACGCACCATCTGTGTTGTTTAATTCCGACAACGGCAGCTGCAAGTGAACGCACCGTCTGTGTTGTTTAATTCCGACAACGGCAGCTGCAAGTGAACGCACCATCTGTGTTGTTTAATTCCGACAACGGCAGCTGCAAGTGAACGCACCGTCTGTGTTGTTTAATTCCGACAACGGCAGCTGCAAGTGAACGCACCATCTGTGTTGTTTAATTCCGACAACGGCAGCTGCAAGTGAACGCACCGTCTGTGTTGTTTAATTCCGACAACGGCAGCTGCAAGTGAAAGCACCGTCTGTGTTGTTTAATTCCGACCAT
The DNA here is from genome assembly GCF_010015445.1 of Perca fluviatilis. NCBI lineage: Eukaryota > Metazoa > Chordata > Actinopteri > Perciformes > Percidae > Perca > Perca fluviatilis. Next base: position 30,598,833 of record NC_053128.1, on the reverse strand, counting down.
ATAAACATAGTACTACTAGTACTACTAGTACTACTACTGTATATCTATGAATTGCGACAGCAGCAGCTGCTGCGCTGCAGAGCAGACTGTTACATCCCGCTGTTGAAGTCCTCCACAGTGAAATACAGTCACACTTTACACTGTTTAACGTTAGCTGTCAGCATTTTACCGGTGTTTAATCCAGCTGCTAGCTAAAGGTAGGCTAACGTTACATGCTGTCAGGTGTAGTGTAAAGTCAAGCACCGAAATGAGGCACCGAAACTTTTGTTCTTATTCGGTCTCGTTACTACCGTTTACGTCGGCACCGGTTCCCTATTGGCACCGAGTTTCGGTACCCAGCCCTAAACCGGCCTTAGGTTTTCATCTAGCATTTTCTGTGTTGCGTTTCGTGTGTGCGGGATACGGCGTAGACGACGACGTGTATTTTCTAACCTGAGAGGTTGGCGTGCTGGTGGTGCTCTGCACTGCCATCGTCATCGTCGTAGTGCTCCTCTCTGTCGTCGTGGTAATAGCCGCGCTGCGAGTGCTCGGCGTGCGTGTGGTGATCATAGTGGGAGTGACGCGCGTCGCGGTCAGGGTCACTGGCGTTGGAGCGATGCCTGCGCCTTTTCCGTCTGTGGGAAACTGGAACGCCGATGTAGACTGGCTGGGCCTCTGAGAGAGAGAGAGAGACACACACACACACACACACACTTTTACTGTCTTTTGTTTTTTTATTTCCCCTGCATATTGCTTAATAACTTTTGTTTTCATATTTGTGTTTCATATTTGCCATACAAATAGATTTTTATAATTAATATAAATCATCCTAATATTGTGTTAAAGTTCATATTACTGTTTGTTGTGTTTTGTCCAAATATTTGGACAAAATGTTGAAGCTTTGGCAACATTGTTGAAACTTTCAAGCCAATAAAGCCCCTTCAAATTGAATTGAATTGAGAGAGAGACGGAGAGATAGAGAAAGAGACAGACAGACAGACAGAAAGAGAGAGAGAGAGAAAGAGACAGATATACAGACAGACAGACAGACAGAGACAGCTTTGGCAACATGTTTTCTTTGTTCATGCCAATAAAGCAAATTTAATTGAAAAATTGAAAAATTGAATTGACAGAGAGAGAGAGAGAGAGAGAGAGAGAGAGAGAGAGAGAGAGAGAGAGAGAGAAACAGCGATAGACATACAGAGAGCGACAGAAAGAAAGAGGGAGACAGAGACTGTGTATTCTTGTTTTTCTTTTTTACATTTAAATATTTGAGTTTACTCATTGAATTGTATTTATGTATTTTTTTCTCAGCGTATTATCCTTGATGCTTTGGCAATATTGTTTTTATGACATGCATGCCAATAAAGCAATTTGAATTGAATTGAGAGACAGAGAGAGAGAGGGAGAGAGAGAGAGAGAGACACAGACAGACAGACATACAGACAGAGAGAGAGAGACAGACAGACAGACAGAGAGAAAGGGAGAGAAAGAGACACACAGACAGACAGATAGAGAGAGAGACAGAGAGAGAGACACAGAAAGAGAGAGAGAAAGAGAGAGAGAGAGAGAAAGAGAGAGAGAGTAGAGAGAAAGAGGGTAGAGAGATAGAGGGAGAGAGAAAAAGAAAGAGAGTTAGAGACAGAGAGAAGTAAAGAAAAAAAAAAAGAAAAAAAAAAAAAAGGGAGAAAGAGATAGAGAGAGAAAAAGTAAAAAAGAGAGAGAGAGAAAAAGAAGAGAGTTAGAGACAGAGAGAGAGAGAGAGAGAGCGAGAGAGAGAAATCAATAGAGTAACAGATTGTGGAGGGTTATAAAAGCAGAGTTCTCATTAGTGTGATAGAACTGTAAACACACAGACACACAGACAGAGAAATGGGAATATCTTCCCATCTTTAAACAAATAAATACTCTAAATATAGCATCCACTGAAACTGAGAGAGATGTTTTTATGGGTCTAAATGTGTTTAGTTGTTGCCCCCCCCCCCCTGTCCACAGCAGGACATTAGCTTATCTTCCATGTAGTTACTCCTGTCTGCTTCTCCAAACTGTTGTCGTGCCGAGCGCCATCTACTGTAGCTAACACGCCGACTACGGAGAAGTAGCTCCTACAAACACACTTCAAAACATCTGAACTATCCCTTTAAAAGGGCTTTTATCTTGTGCATATTCCTATTTTCCCAAACAAAGTAACAGTTCATCACACTACTGTACAACAAAGCCGCTGACAAACACAGTTCACCGAGAGCTTTACAGGGCGCCACTTTACTCTCTCGCAGGTTAAATGTTTTCTCACCGTCATCGTCGTCGTTGTTGTTGCTGCGCCGGTGCCCTCTACTTCTCCCCCGCTGCCAGTCCTGATGATCCATCCTGAAACATGCGGAGACAAAAGAGGTTTACTGAGGAAGACAGGGGAGATAATCACAAGGAATCTAACGATACACGCAACTCACGATTCTATAGGATTTACAGGGGTATAAGACAAGAAATCTAGACCCACCCCCTAGTGGCAGCATCTATCAACTAGCGTTGCTCTGATTGGTTGTAGCGCTGTCCTATTGCGTGCAGAGGGAATTTGAAAGACAACCGTTTATCCCGCCTCCTCAGATTGAGCCCTGCCAATGGGGAGTTCCCAGACCCAACATCTGGATGTGGGTCTGGCTTGTCAGGCTACAAGAAACCCATTGTGAGCCTGAAATGCTGCCCCGGAGGAAATGTGTACAATGTATTGACTTAAAGGGGCCCTGCCACACAAATTTCATGACTGTGTGGTAATGTCTGAAGTTCTACCATGGACTCTGTAACATTTTTTTGTGGAAAAAATGCCTTGGTTACCTTGGTTACCTTGTTTCAAGCCATTCTAGCGTGGTATAGAAAGCCTGCAGGAAGACTCGGCTCGATTTGTGCCAGTTCTCATTAATATTCAACAAGCTAAGCTGTTTAAATCTGATTGGCTAACAGCTAGCCAATGAGAGCCTGGCTGTCAGAATCCTTTACCCAGCTCGACTTGGCGAGCCCATGAATAGTAATGAGCTCAGGCAGCATGATGTCAGACTGACCAGCTTTTGTAATTGGTCTGATTTCTCTGCTTATTTCTGTTCAGTGGCTAGAGCTGACAGAGGAGGTAGCAGTTCATTTTCACATTCACAACATAACACAGACACATATGGACCTGACATATTTCAAAAAATGCAAGGAAAAACGGTTTTGTATGGCAGGGCACATTTAAGTATTATTAAAGCTTTAGACTCTAAAGCTTTCATAAAACTTTTTTCATATAAAAAAGTTACGCTCTAAAGTTTAGAGCGTAACTTTTTTATATGAATGAACGTCCATTACATTCGAGCCGTTGCCAAATGAGTTGCTACAGAACTAATGATTGACTAACTATCAGCTCCACACAACTCTCTCTGGATCTCTCAGTATGACTACGTTCAGAAGATTGGGGCGTCCGGTGACTTTCCCGCGCAGAAACTTGAGTGAAGAGAACGACCTCTTCTGAAGAGTCCATCATGTTTTTGTGTTGTTGTCATTACTTTGAATTCCTCATGGGGGCGGCAGAAACTACGCACTATAGCTTTAAGTATTGAAGTAAATTTAATTATACAATTCAGGCATGATGCCTGAGAACTTTAAGCCCTAGATTCATGATTTTTAAGTTCATGATATGCCTTTCTCAGGATTCTTTTTAACAGAATGAGCTGCAGACAAACGACCTAACAATATTCCTTTATTTCTATAAACCTGTGTCCTCATATCAAAGCTGAACACTAAAGTTGTATTTCATCTTAAATAACAAACATTAGATAAAACATTAATAATTTGATTCCTAAAACAAATCCCACATCAAAATACCTAAATTAATAGAAAAAAATCTCTTCAAATAAATAAACTGAGAAGACATAGTGACCTCTTTACACATGTATATCCATTTTTAACGGATTCACGACGCATAGATACACCCTACTAATATTTGACTCTAAATAACTGACACCAGTTGATTTCAACCTTGCAATCACAGTCCTGTTGTCTTTGGAGATGCTTTATTTTAAATAATTTCCCACAAAGTTTCCTGGAAAGAATTTGAAATTAGGTACTAATAGACCTTTTCCACGGCAGACACGTTGACATGTCATAGTAGGAAAAGCACAGGTGTATTAAACCATTACTGATGGCTGCATTCCACTTAGGAGAGACCCTGGTATTAAACCATTAATGATGGCTGCATTCCACTTAGGAGAGGTCCTGGTATTAAACCATTAATGATGGCTGCATTCCACTTAGGAGAGGCCCTGGTATTAAACCATTAATGATGGCTGCATTCCACTTAGGAGAGCCCTGGTATTAAACCATTACTGATGGCTGTCATTTTTTTTCTTTTTAAGAGTTTATTATTTTTTAATTTTTTATTTTTGTCTGCTTTTGGGGTGGGAGGGGTTTTTATTTTATATTTTTTGTTTTTTTTTTTTGGGGGGGGGGGGGGTTTATATATTATTTTTGTTTGTGTTTTTTGGGGGGGGGGGGGGGTTTTAAATTAGGGTTGGGTTGTTTTTTTTTTTTTTTTTTTTTTTTTCATTTATTTATTTAAACAGGGACAACGTACAATATACATTAACCTTAGACAGGAGAAATGCATTATACCAGGTTGTAGCACATGTGCTAGTTTCCACCTGTAGTCCCTGGGCAGGCTGATCTCAACAAATTTAATTGAATAAAAACATTTATCCTATAACCAACATTCAAATGAGCATTAAAATGATCCCACCCTTCATTCATTCCTCAGCATTCATTTACTAATACACTCCCACATACACATCAATTACTATACATTATGTGAGCATGTTTGTTTTAAAAGAAGCCATTTTTTGGCACGACATGAACATTTTTAAAAATTTGCACATGTTATCAGCTCTGTTGGCAACTTATTCCAATGTCTGATAGCCACACTTGAAAAAGCTGAGCTGCCAAATGCCGTTTTACACTGTGGAATCCTACACTCACCCCGAGCAGTCGCTCGAGTTGTAATTTCTGAGCTCAGTAAGATATACTTTTTAACCGGAGGAGCTGCAATACCATTTATTATCTTAAACAAAAGACAGATATTTGAATATATGATTATGTTTTCAAAACTTAATATACTATGTTTTTTAAAAATATGACAGTGGTGAAATAGCAGAGATTTCTTGTCATGAACCTTAAGAGAACTTTTGTACAATATTTCCAGGGGCCTTAATGCTGTTTTACATGCCTGTGACCAACTCGTCATGCAGAAACGAAAGTGCGGAATTATCATCGCATTTAGATATAAATTAGATGCATCTATGGTCAAAGAGTTCCTAATATATCTAAACTGTGCTATGTTGATTTTCAACGTGTTAGTTGTCTTTTTAATATGTTTTTTGAAATTTAAATTTGGGTCAAGAATTACTCCTAAATATTTAATTTGGTCAACCCTTGATATTTCCTGACCTTCAATTACGATTTTTGGATCAGTTTTACATGACGGCGGTTTGTAAAAAACATAGAGACCGTTTTGTCAACATTCAAAGTTAAATGAGAGTTTTTTAGCCAAATAGAAATCTTTTTCATTTCCTCAGTTAACTTTGGGGCAACATCCTTAATAGTTTTACCATGAATATACACCACTGTATCATCAGCGTACATTATCATTTTGGCATTATTACACACAGACGGAAAATCATTAATATAAAGAGAAAACAACAAGGGCCCTAATATAGAGGCCCGCGGCACACCCATAGTGCATGCTCGCAAGGGAGATAATACATTATTTATTGATACACACTGCTGCCTTGCACTGAGAAAAGATTGAATCCAATTAATTGTACTTATACTAATAGAGAAATTTGTTAATTTATCTATCAGTAATTCATGGTTTACTGTATCAAATGCCTTACGTCAAGAAAAGCCCGCCCCTACAACTCCTCCGCTATCCAGACTTGATTTTATTTCCTCTATTAAATAACAACATGCTGTCTCCGTTGAGTATCGTTTTCTGAAACCAAACTGGAGAGGATGTAATGCAGCATTGTAGTCAAGATGTTCCACTAGCTGGGCTGCAACCACCTTTTCAAAGACTTTGGAAATAGTAGGAAGAATGCTTATAGGTCTATAGTTAGAGACCTGGAGCTTGTCTCCTGACTTGTGTATAGGCTTTACTATAGCTGTTTTCAAAGCTGTAGGAAAAATACTTTCATTTATAGACTGATTTATGACTTTAGTTAGCACTGGAGTTAAAATTTTCTTGGCTCCTTTTAAAACACAGAATCAATGGCAAAAATATCCTTAGATTTACTATTATTTAAGTGTGATATTACTTTTAAAACTGTCACATCTTCTACATGAAGTAATTTAAAGAGAGACTCATCACAAGTAAGGCTATGTTCACAAATTGATTTCGGGAACGTGTCTGCCAGGTTCCGCACAGAATCTAAAAAATAATCATTAAAATGCGTTGCCATCACTGTATTCTCATTTAAAATAACTCCATTTATTTTCAGTTGCACACGATCACAATGTTTTTTTTCTTTTCCAAGTAATTTATCCATACCTTTCCAAAGGAGTTTACTATTTCCTTTTGCATCTTTAATCAGATTTAAATAAAAATTTGCCTTGGCTTTTCTAAGCTGCGTGGTAACCTTGTTCCTTAGACTTTTATATACATAATGATCAGTAGTCAATTTTGATTTCAGAAAGGTTTTTAGTGCCAGGTCTCTCTGCTTCATTAGATCCCAAAGAGAGCTACCAAACCATGGCAATTTCTTTTTATTAGTTTTGTTTCTCTTTAATTCTGTATATTTGGTAACGGTCTCCTGTAAAGCTAAAGTAATATTATTGCATGTATACTCACAGCCTTTACTGTCAACTTTACACTCCCAATCTATTTCATTTAAATCATTCATCAGTGCAATTTGATTTCTTTTAGGAATATGGAACATTTCATTTTTATTTTTCATTTGCTGTTTGTCCCTATACCTGGATTTATTTATTTTTCTAGCAACTAGAGTGAGGTTGTGACCTGACAGACCTGTTATTAAATTGTATGTTTTAGTCACCCTATCTGGTTTATTTGTAAATATGAGGTCAATTAAAGTTTGGGATTTTTTTGTTAGTCTAGTTGGCTTGTTTATCATTTGAGTCATTTGTACCGAGTTTGTGATATCCTTAAGTTTTTTCCTTCTTAATTTATCAAGCCAGTTTATATTCAGATCACCCATTAACAGAGTTTCTTTTCTTTCATATATTTTAAGTATTTCAGCTAAGCCAAGATAAAATTCATTTGTCGCATTTGGTGGTCGATATACAGCAAGTAAAATGAATGACATTTGTGCTGAAAGGGTTATAGTAACACCGACACATTCCAAGGTTTGCACTGGAATGTCTATTTGATGACTATCGATACTGTCTTTCACGTAGATTAAGACTCCACCTCCTTTCCCCTTCCCTCTGTCCCGTCTGTAAACATTATATCCAGGAATTGTAAACACGGATAGAGGAGTCGTGGATGTTAACCAAGTCTCTGTAAGACACAGGTAATCAAGATTTGAGTCCAAATTCCACTTAGGAGAGACACTGGTATTAAACCATTAATGATGGCTGCATTCCACTTAGGAGAGGCCCTGGTATTGTGCATGCTGACTCACTGAAATAGCTTACTGGGACACTTGATGGAACTGAGCCATCGTTAAGGTTATCAATTTCAGCTGTGCTTTTCCTACTATGACAAGTCAAAAATGTCTGCTGTGAAAAAAGGTCCATAAAGGGAAAATAGGAAAGTCTCTGAAAGAAAAGCTCTGTTTAAACCCAAAGACAGACTCCTTTATGGCTCAAACTAACAATTATTTTAACTATCAATTCGTCTGCACACTGTTTGGTCTATAAAATGTCAGAAGATGTGTGGATGCCCATCATACTTTTCCCACAGGGGCTTTCATTTCACACAAACAATACATAAATACAAGCTGTATCATGTATGTAGCACACAAAACAGGAGGAGAACGAAAGAAAAATGACCGCCACCGCGCTCGTTCTCGCTTTGAATCGACCAAAATTAAACGCCTGAAATAAACCATAACGCCACACATTTTAATGTACATTGGCGGCTCAGTTTGTAGCGGTCAGGGAATCCTCCTGGCGGCTGGGACACATGGCGACACATGTGCCCTCCAGACACCTCAGAGGATCGATGGATGACGAGAGGAAAACTCGATGGAAAACCCCCAGCAGCCCTTCTGAGCCAGACTGCAGCTCAGAGCCAAGCTAACTAAACTAGACGGACTAAAGGAAACGGGGAGGAATTCCCAGCATTCCCACGACACGGGTTGCACGATATTAACAAAATGCGATATTGCGATATCGATATTAATTTCAATATTTTTCAGCGTATGTAAAATTACAAAAGTTACGGGAAAACCCATCAAAATAGATTCATAACAAATACAACAAGTTTAATTTCCACCTACGGTCATATTGGATTGGTCCAACATGAATAAATAAATAAGGACCATGTCTACAGAACAGGACATGTTCTACTGGTTGGACAGTATAAAATATATAAATAAAGAGAACAGGACATGTTCTACTGGTTGGACAGTATAAAATATATAAATAAAGAGAACAGGGCATGTTCTACTGGTTGGACAGTATAAAATATATAAATAAAGAGAACAGGACATGTTCTACTGGTTGGACAGTATAAAATATATAAATAAAGAGAACAGGACATGTTCTACTGGTTGGACAGTATGAAATATATAAATAAAGAGAACAGGACATGTTCTACTGGTTGGACAGTATAAAATATATAAATAAAGAGAACAGGACATGTTCTACTGGTTGGACAGTATAAAATATACAAATAAAGAGAACAGGACATGTTCTACTGGTTGGACAGTATAAAATATATAAATAAAGAGAACAGGACATGTTCTACTGGTTGGACAGTATAACATATATAAATAAAGAGAACAGGACATGTTTTACTGGTTGGACAGTATACAATATATAAATAAAGAGAACAGGACATGTTCTACTGGTTGGACAGTATACAATATATAAATATAGAGAACAGGACATGTTTTACTGGTTGGACAGTATAACATATATAAATAAAGAGAACAGGACATGTTCTACTGGTTGGACAGTATAAAATATATAAATAAAGAGAACAGGACATGTTCTACTGGTTGGACAGTATAACATATATAAATAAAGAGAACAGGACATGTTCTACTGGTTGGACAGTATAACATATATAAATAAAGAGAACAGGACATGTTCTACTGGTTGGACAGTATGAAATATATAAATAAAGAGAACATTGAGATCTCCAATTTTGAGCAAAGTTGAAACTTAATTTTCTGTAACTTATTTTCTATAGCAATTTCTGTCTTTTCTGCATCAAGCTATGGTGCAAATATCTTTATTTATGGAAAGGAAATATAATAATAAGTGTTGGGGGAGGAGTTGCACTGACCAGTTTTTAATTATTGAAGGGGGTGGATGCCTATGAGTGAACCAATCACCTCTCATGTCGTAGGTTCCTCTTCCTAAAGCTGATTTGGGGGAGTTTTTCTAGGCTGATCAATAGATGTCATTTGTGATTGTTTACTAGTCCCTGAAGCCTGATCACTGACTGTGAAGGACAGTCACATGAGTGCACACACACACACACACACACACACACACAGACACAGACACAGACACAGACACACACACCCCTTCCTCTGTCTCTGTGTTGGCGTTCTAACCTCCGGTGGATTTGTGAGGACTATGGTTAACTGCTCCTCAGATCTCTGCAGGGTAAATCCAGACAGCTAGCTAGACTATCTGGCCAATCTGAGTTTTCTGTCGCACGATTAAAACTACTTTTGAACGTACACACGTTCCACCAAAAACAAGTTCCTTCCAGAGACTATTTTGCAGCGGCCACCGTTGCCCCGTCTGGCGCTTAGCGCCGCCCCAAGACGGTTGTGATTACTGGACTCAGTGACTGCAGGAAGGTCGTATATTACTGGACAAACTCCAACTACAGTGCATTGACCCCGCAACGTTTTCTCTGGCCAAGCACAACCATGCCCCGTGGTTACACGCCCCGGCAACGGGCACTCGCGCGCAAAAAGGGGAACAACAAGCAATCACTGAGTCCAGCCCCCCCCGGCGCGGGGAATTTGCATTGGAAAGAGGTCAGAAATCCTCTCGTCAATAAAATGTTAAGAGAGGCGCACTTGCAGCAAAATGAAACTCAAAAATGGTCTAATTTTAAGAGTTGGTGATGACTACTAAGAGCCAACAATCACACAACTATTGTGTAATCTTTGTCTAGCGAAAAACAAACATTTCACACATTGTTTGAACTCATTATTTAGCCAAATCACAAAACCCTGTATATCTAATATAAAAGCCTATGACCTTATTCCAAAGAGTGGATGGTTTTTTTTTAACGCTCCTGTTGTCCTCGGGTCATATTTGACCCATTTTTTTTAAAAGTTTCTATATCAGAAATGTGGGTTTCTTTCAACCAAATTGTCAAAGAAACTATAGTGGATGGTTCCCTACAACCATTACTCTTCACAGGTAAGCATGTGGAAAGAAATGACAAAAGAACGTTGAAAAAAAAAATGACAGAAAGTTTGGAAAAAGCTTTTTGAAGCTTTTTCCAAACTTTCTGTCATTATTTTTTGAACGTGAACGTGTGGGGGAAGGGAATCGACAAAAAATATTTTTAAAAATCGCTGAAAAGAAAATCGACAAAAAAGTTGGATATAGTGACAAAAAAACTGGGGAAAAAAAATCGACAAAAACATCCCAAAAAAAAAAAAAATCACTGACAAAAACGACAAAAACATTTTAAAAAAAAATAAAAAAAATCAACAAAAATGTCGGAAATAGTGACAAAAAAAATGGGAACAAAAATTGACAAAAACATCCAAAACAATCGCTGAAACAAATCAACAAAAACATTTAAAAAAAAAAAAAAAAAAACTTCAAAAAGTGATAAAAAAACTGGAAAAAAAAAATCTACAAAAACATCGGGAAAAGTGACAAGTGTCGAAAAAGAACAACAAAAGGTTGAAAAAAAGATTTTTTTCATTTAAAATTTTGATCCAGAAAAAAACTAAAAGTTGCGTGGTCGACAAGAAGACAACACAAGGGTTAAATAAACTCCGTCCCATACCATTCACACACACAACACAACGCACTAAAGGTCCCGTAAACTCCATCCTCACAAGCCATTGATGAAAACCACACCGTCTCAAACACCTGAATCAAGAGCTACCTGGATACCAAGAGTGCTTCTGAGTGAAATGATCTCAGACCACTGACAGATGTCCTATCGTTTATGTAAACATTAGATAGATATTTTACAGTGCATCTATTCAAAGCTTGCCACTTACCTCACGTTTTATGAACTGAAAGTTGGAGACCAAGACGACAAACATGCTGCTCAATCCATCCCGACACCTTCCTCGAGCAAGTCTAACCTCTAATTATTCTAATTTCATATCAATCTGATTCGGCAGAAATGAGCAAAACGCTGAATGTGAAGGAAAATATATTTCTCATGCCAGACTACAAAAGACACCTCATGTTACATGGTAATGGACAGAGTAATGTAAAAATGTTTATGCCTTACCTGACGTGGAAGATGAAGCTGAGAAAAACCCAAATCGAGAAGTTACCGGAGTATTTTTATAATGTCAAAGTAAAGTACCCTAAAAAAGCACAAAAAACTGAGAACAGTACAGATCTGAACAATGTTGTGTCTCTGTGGAGCGAAACAGCGACAAACTGCCCTCAGCGACTGTAGAGACAATCTGAGTAATGGGGACTGGACGCCGCTGGAGTCGGTGGAATCTCTTTTTTTTTTATTTTTTTTTTTTTTTTTTTTTTTTTTTTTTTTTTTTTTTTTTTTTTTTTTTTTTTTTTTTTTTTTTTTTTTTTTTTTTTTTTTTTTTTTTTTTTTTTTTTTTTTTTTTTTTTTTTTTTTTTTTTTTTTTTTTTTTTTTTTTTTTTTGTTGTGTGTGTGTGTGTGTGTGTGTAGTGTATTGTTTGTTAGGTGTGTGTGTGTGTGTGTGTGTGTGTGTGTGTGTTTGTGTGTGTGTGGGGGGGGGGGGTGGGGGGTGTTGTGTGTGTAGTGAAAAATTTGTTTTTGTCTGTTAGGTTGAAATGTTGTGTGGGTGGTATGTTGCGTGGGTTGGTGTCAAGGAAGAAATGTTGTGTGGATGGTAGAAGTAATGTGTCGGCGCGGGGATTACTTTCTTTTTACGTTACGTTTTTTTGTTTCTTTCTTAAAAAAACTATTGAGAAGAGAGAGTGGAAGATAACTCAGTACTTTTACTCCAGAACGCTCATGAAGACATTTTGAGATACTTGAAGTTAAAGGTCCCATGGCATGAAAATTTGACTTTATGAGGTTTTTTAACATTAATATGCGTTCCCCCAGCCTGCCTATATGGTCCCCCAGTGGCTAGAAATGGTGATAGGTGTAAACCGAGCCCTGGGTATCCTGCTCTGCCTTTGAGAAAATGAAAGCTCAGATGGACCAATCAGGAATCTTCTCCTTATGAGGTCATAAGGGGCAAGGTTACCTCCCCTTTCTCTGCTTTGCAGGCTGAATCAAGGCTGAATTTCGGGAAAGAGACTTCAGATACAGTATTAGGGGACCACTAAGGTCTATATAAAAGAGACTTCAGATACAGTATTAGGGGACCACTAAGGTCTATATAAAAGAGACTTCAGATACAGTATTAGGGGACCACTAAGGTCTATATAAAAGAGACTTCAGATACAGTATTAGGGGACCATTAAGGTCCATATAAAAGCATCCAAAGAGCACCATGTCATGGGATCTTTAATTTTAGTCAGTATTTTATGCTAGTTTGCACTCATACTCCGCTGTCTTTCAGATGGAAACTCTGTACATTAGAGCTGCAAAGATGAATTGATTTAGTTGCCAACTAATACATTAATCGCCAACTATTATCATAATCAATTAATAAATTTGCCTCTTTTTTTATAAGAGAAAAGACTAGAAATTCTCTGATGTCAGCTTGTTAAATGTGAATATGTTCTGGTGTCTAAACTGTAAACTGACAGTAAACTGAATATCTTTGAGTTGTGGACAAAACAAGACATTTGAGGACGTCATCTTGGGCTTTTGGGGGAAACACTGATCCACACTTTTAAGCTTTTTCTGACATTTTAGAGACCAAACAACTAATCCATTCATGCAGAAAATAACCCACAGATTAACGAAGATAATGAAAATAATCCACAGATTAATCGACAATGAATATAATCGTTAGCCCTACTGTACATTTCACCACACTGGGTTTATTTGACAGCTTTAATTAGTAGTTATTTTACAGATTAAGATTAAGACTTTAGATACAAAATATGAAATTAGTTGTATACATTAGGGCTTATTTAGTTTGTGTTGCTGATTAATCTGTAAATCTTTTTCTTAATTATTCAATCAATTGTTTGATCTATAGACCTTTTTCACAGCAGACATTTTGACTTGTCATAGCAGGAAAAGCACAGCTGACATTGATAACCTTAACGATGGCTCAGTTCCATCAAGTGTCCCAGTAAGATATTTCAGTGAGACAGCATGCACAATACCAGGACCTCTCCTAAGTGGAATGCAGCCATCAGTAATGGTTTAATACCGGGGTCTCTCCTAAGTGGAATGCAGCCATCAGTAATGGTTTAATACCAGGACCTCTCCTAAGTGGAATGCAGCCATCAGTAATGGTTTAATACCAGGACCTCTCCTAAGTGGAATGCAGCCATCATTAATGGTTTAATACCGGGGTCTCTCCTAAGTGGAATGCAGCCATCATTAATGGTTTAATACCAGGACCTCTCCTAAGTGGAATGCAGCCATCATTAATGGTTTAATACCAGGGTCTCTCCTAAGTGGAATGCAGCCATCATTAATGGTTTAATACCAGGGTCTCTCCTAAGTGGAATGCAGCCATCATTAATGGTTTAATACCAGGGTCTCTCCTAAGTGGAATGCAGCCATCATTAATGGTTTAATACCAGGGCCTCTCCTAAGTGGAATGCAGCCATCATTAATGCTTTAATACCGGGGTCTCTCCTAAGTGGAATGCAGCCATCATTAATGCTTTAATACCGGGGTCTCTCCTAAGTGGAATGCAGCCATCATTAATGGTTTAATACCAGGACCTCTCCTAAGTGGAATGCAGCCATCATTAATGGTTTAATACCAGGGTCTCTCCTAAGTGGAATGCAGCCATCATTAATGGTTTAATACCAGGGTCTCTCCTAAGTGGAATGCAGCCATCATTAATGGTTTAATACCAGGGTCTCTCCTAAGTGGAATGCAGCCATCATTAATGGTTTAATACCAGGGTCTCTCCTAAGTGGAATGCAGCCATCATTAATGGTTTTGAATACACCTGTGCTTTCCTACTATGACATGTCAACATGTCTGTCGTGAAAAAGGTCTATTGCACGTCACACAAATGTGTGTGCGATATTTTGTTTATTGTGGGGAGCGCTTCGTCCCGTCCGTTGGCTGTGTTTCTTAGTTGTGTTTGATTTAGAGCCTGAAACGCTGTAATGATCATGTTTCATTGGTCAGTTACCGTGCCACGTGCACATGTTAGTGCACGTCAGCGCACAGGGCCACTACGTGACCAACCCTATGGAGCGTACCACGAGGACACTACGTGACCAACCCTATGGAGCGTACCACGAGGACACTACGTGACCAACCCTATGGAGCGTACCACGAGGACACTATGTGACCAACCCTATGGTGCGTACCACGAGGACACTATGTGACCAACCCTATGGAGTGTACCACGAGGACACTATGTGACCAACCCTATGGAGCGTACCACGAGGACACTATGTGACCAACCCTATGGAGCGTACCACGAGGACACTATGTGACCAACCCTATGGAGCGTACCACATGTGTGCATATTTAAACAGAGTGACAGTGTAAGTGAAGAAATAGATAGAGACGACTAAACAGAACGAATTAGAGAAGAGAAAGAAAAGTTATCCTGTATTTTATACTGTCAAACCAGTAAAACATGTCCTGTTCTCTTTATTTATATATTTAATACTGTCCAACCAGTAGAACATGTTCTGTTCTCTTTATTTATATATTTTATACTGTCCAACCAGTAGAACATGTCCTGTTCTCTTTATTTATATATTTCATACTGTCCAACCAGTAGAACATGTCCTGTTCTCTTTATTTATATATGTTATACTGTCCAACCAGTAGAACATGTCCTGTTCTCTTTATTTATATATTTTATACTGTCCAACCAGTAGAACATGTCCTGTTCTCTTTATTTATATATGTTATACTGTCCAACCAGTAGAACATGTTCTGTTCTCTTTATTTATATATGTTATACTGTCCAACCAGTAGAACATGTCCGTCTCTTTTTATATATATTTTATACTGTCCAACCAGAAGAACATGTCCTGTTCTCTTTATTTATATATGATATACTGTCCAACCAGTAGAACATGTCCTGTTCTCTTTATTTATATATGTTATACTGTCCAACCAGTAGAACATGTCCTGTTCTCTTTATTTA
Organism: Perca fluviatilis; assembly: GCF_010015445.1. Classification (NCBI taxonomy): domain Eukaryota; kingdom Metazoa; phylum Chordata; class Actinopteri; order Perciformes; family Percidae; genus Perca; species Perca fluviatilis. The sequence continues at coordinate 30,583,246 of NC_053128.1, read as the reverse complement.
TATATTTTATACTGTCCAACCAGTAGAACATGTCCTGTTCTCTTTATTTATATATGTTATACTGTCCAACCAGTAGAACATGTCCTGTTCTCTTTATTTATATATTTTATACTGTCCAACCAGTAGAACATGTCCTGTTCTCTTTATTTATATATTTTATACTGTCCAACCAGAAGAACATGTCCTGTTCTCTTTATTTATATATGTTATACTGTCCAACCAGTAGAACATGTCCTGTTCTCTTTATTTATATATGTTATACTGTCCAACCAGTAGAACATGTCCTGTTCTCTTTATTTATATATTTTATACTGTCCAACCAGTAGAACATGTCCTGTTCTTTTCTTTATATATATAGTTATACTGTCCAACCAGTAGAACATGTCCTGTTCTCTTTATTTATATATGTTATACTGTCCAACCAGTAGAACATGTCCTGTTCTCTTTATTTATATATTTAATACTGTCCAACCAGTAGAACATGTCCTGTTCTCTTTATTTATATATTTCATACTGTCCAACCAGTAGAACATGTCCTGTTCTCTTTATTTATATATTTTATACTGTCCAACCAGTAGAACATGTCCTGTTCTCTTTATTTATATATTTAATACTGTCCAACCAGTAGAACATGTCCTGTTCTCTTTATTTATATATTTCATACTGTCCAACCAGTAGAACATGTCCTGTTCTCTTTATTTATATATTGTATACTGTCCAACCAGTAGAACATGTCCTGTTCTCTTTATTTATATATTTTATACTGTCCAACCAGTACATGTCCTGTTCTGTAGACATGGTCCTTATTTATTTATATTGGACCAGTCCAATATGACCGTCAGTTGAAATAAACATTATGTTGTAAGAAAACTTGTTGTATTTGTTATGAATCTATTTTGATGCTTTTCCCCGTAACTTTTGTAATTTTACATAGGTTTAAAAATATCAAAATTAATATCGATATCGCAATATCACATTTTGTCAATATCATGCAACAATATGTGTCTACAGTATATACCAGTCTTTATGTTACCTGGTGATGTATTTGTGTGAGTGTATATTGCCATGTGCATGAAACAGACTCCCTCATGGGACAATAAATGATCTATCCATCCATCCATCTATCTATCTATCTATCTATCTATCTATCTATCTATCTATCTATCTATCTATCTATCTATCTATCTATCTATCTATCTTCACGGTACCCGACTCCCACTTAAAGTGTGGCTTTGCGTGCCGCCACTAGATGGCTCTGAAGAACTGGTTTCCCGTGGTAGACGGAGCAGTAGATGATTACTGACACTGCAACTCTGCTCACATGTTGTTAGTAATCCTTTTTACTTTTACACACAGCAGCAACAAATCAGATGCATGAATCACTTTGTCTGATCTGCTGCACAGAGACGATCTGAGTGAAAACAGCCCGGGGATCTAAAGACCGACGCAACGTGCTACATTTAGCAGGACTTCGTTTAGTTTAATTTGAAATGAATCTTATCTGGAATCCAGTTCCAGGAGAATCTGGTCCCATCCGCGTCCCATGTGACGGCTCCTCCACACACAGCTGCAGAGGTACTCAGCTCGCCTCCGAGAAACCATGAAAAACCTGCACAGAACACAGAACGTAACTTCAGTTAATGTCCTTTTTTGTTTAACCCTCCTGGTGTCCTCGGGTCCAATTTGACCCATTTTCAAAACGTTTTTATGCCAGAAATTTGGGTTTCTTTCAACCAAATTGTCAAAATAAATAACGTGGATGGTTCCATACAACGCTCTTCACAAGTAAAATAAATGATCCGTTCACTACTATAATTGAATTTGGAGGTTTTATTTAATTTTATAGCATTTGAAAATAAAAAAAATAAAAAGTATAGAAGTGCAGCAAAAATCAACAAAAACATTGGAAAAAGTGACAAAAAAAACTGTGCCAAAAACAGGGCGCCTGGATAGCTCAGTTGGTAGAGTGAGCACCCATATATTGAGGATTACTCCTCGACGCAGTGGGCCGCGGGTTCGACTCCAACCTGCGGCTCTTTGCTGCATGTCATTCAATGCGATGGAATATGCTATATATGATATTTATGCAATTTTATGCAATGAAATTGCGGGAACTTGCAAAAACCGCGGTTTGATGAAAAAGAGAAAAAAATAAGTGGCACCTCTACAGCTACCAGTCCACTTTTAGGGCTGTGCAATTTATCAAATTTTGACCAGGATTTTGATTTTGGCTCCCAACGATCCCAAAAATAGGGAAGAGGATTGGGGCCACATGTGAAACATGTATTTTAGTCCTGAATAAAAAAGTATAAAGAAAGAAAAAGAAATATGACTTTAAATTCAGAACTCAATACACGTTTTCACGCGTGGCCCTAATCCTCTTCCGTACAAACAATGTAAAACGATTATTTCACACGTTACGTTTTGCAAGTAAACTCTTATTTTGTCTTAGGTTCTGAATGGCACGCACACTTTCAAGATCAAGGTAACTTTATTTATACCCTAGGTAGGTTTAAAGTGAGTGATGA
>NC_053128.1:30565718-30578218 GCF_010015445.1 Perca fluviatilis | reverse complement strand
CCACTAAGGCCTATATAAAAGAGACTTCAGATACAGTATTAGGGGACCACTAAGGCCTATATAAAAGAGACTTCAGATACAGTATTAGGGGACCACTAAGGCCTATATAAAAGAGACTTCAGATACAGTATTAGGGGACCACTAAGGCCTATATAAAAGAGACTTCAGATACAGTATTAGGGGACCACTAAGGTCTATATAAAAGAGACTTCAGATACAGTATTAGGGGACCACTAAGGCCTATATAAAAGAGACTTCAGATACAGTATTAGGGGACCACTAAGGCCTATATAAAGAGACTTCAGATACAGTATTAGGGGACCACTAAGGCCTATATAAAAGAGACTTCAGATACAGTATTAGGGGACCACTAAGGCCTTATATAAAAGAGACTTCAGATACAGTATTAGGGGACCACTAAGGCCTATATAAAAGAGACTTCAGATACAGTATTAGGGGACCACTAAGGCCTATATAAAAGAGACTTCAGATACAGTATTAGGGGACCACTAAGGTCTATATAAAAGAGACTTCAGATACAGTATTAGGGGACCACTAAGGCCTATATAAAAGAGACTTCAGATACGTCCCAGATAGCAAACAGTCATTAAAACTATGTTGAATCAACATTCCGTTGTCAACATTAAGTCATTGAAACAACATCAAATTCTGATGTTGATTCAACATCATTTTGCACCCTGTTTTAATATTGAAACAACGTTGAAATCCTGTCCATAGATCAACGGAATTTCAATGGTATTTCAATTATCAGGAATATTGAAACAATGTTGAAATTTCAACTGAACTAAGGATCAACGTGATTTCAATGAAATTTCAATCATTATTAAGCCATAGAAAAGTATTGCTAGGCATACGAAAATGTAATGCCCTAAATTAAATAGCCTATAATTAATATCCTGCTTTATCTACAGCCAGGATGTTAAAAAGTGATGGAACATTTGAAAGCTTGTATGCTTATAGCCTAGCCTAAAACACTGACCACACCACACTGTTTAAGGTAAAAACAAATTCATTTTATTAGCCTCTTATTTCATTATTTGTCCTCTTTAGCATAGTTACAGTTCATGGTCCTCTGACGTCTGACTGCTTTGTCGTCCAGTCCATCCTGCCCGGTCTGACGCATAGTGCAGCAACTGTTGCACGGCCTGGGCAAAATTAAATTGGGTGACGGCGGCTGTCCCCATCTGCTGTGTAAGAGCATCTAAAACAGAAAATACAAGCACAATGCAAAAAAATTGCCTTTAAGTTAAACAGAAAACCCACATATACACACTTGGAAACAAATTCACTAGGCCTAGTATTTTTCAATGATCGGATATAAGGCAATTTGTCCAGTGTTGTAGGCTAGCCTATCACGTTTTCCCTAAATTCAAATCACTTTTCAAAATTGAAGGTTACCTTTTTACTTGCTTCAGTCCCTCCGGCAGGTGATCTCTTTTCTTCCCTCTCCGCCTGGCATTTTCCTCTCTACAAACACATTACAACACAATTACAGCAACAAATACTGTCACATCCTTGCCAAACATCAGTTCAAAATGGATTTTTAGGCTAAGACTAGCGCTAGCTAACGTTAGCTAGCATTAGCTAACATGACCGAATTCAAAAAGTTGTCCTCAGCAAAATCCAAAAGCTATAATGCAACTACAAATGGAAATTCAGTCATATCCAATAATTTCCTTGCCAAAACATTTCCAACTTCATCTGTACCATATTCTTAGACTGTTACTGCTAGCTAACGCTAGCTAATGTTAGCTAACGCTAGCTAACATTAGCTATTTTTAAAAGTTGTCTGATGCAGAATCCAAAAGCATGATGGACACTAACCATCATGTTAACGAGTAACAGTATTTGATTTAGTACAATTCATTCATATCGAACATTACATATTAAGCAAGCTTACCTGATCTGACAAAGAAATCATCCCTCACAGTCCATCATGAAGCCTATAATCCTCCCATCGCCTACAAAGATGCCCTCATTGCTGCCAAATCTGCCTACCTCTCCACCATCCTCACCGACCCCTGCCAAAACCCCAGAACCCCTCTTCTCCACATTGAACAACCTCATCAAGCCTCGGAACCAACAGCCTTCTTACCTCTACCCGGATCTCTGCAACTCATTCCTCCACTTTTTCACTGACAAAATCAATCTCATTTACAAATCCCTATCCCCTGTATCTGACCTTCCAGGATCTACTCCAGCACCTACCTTGGACCCTCCTCTCTCCATCCCTCCAGACCTCCCGACCCCTCCTCCACACTTCCTCCTCTCCCAGTTTAACCCAGTCACCCCTCCTGAAATCTCCAAACTCATCAGCTCTTCCAAACCCACTACCTGCTCCCTTGACCCCTCCCTACTCCACTTCTGAAGTCCTGCCTCCCGGTCCTATGCCCCTACCTCACTAACCTCTTCAACTCCTCACTGTCCCTTGGAACTGTCCTCTTGCTTTCAAAACTGCCGCTGTCACCCCAATCCTTAAAAACCTCGTCTGGATCCTCCTCCTCTCTCAACAACTACCGCCCAATATCCAACCTCCCTTTCTGTCTAAAACCCTGGAACGCATAGTCGCCTCTACAACTACAAACCCATCTTCTTACCAATAACCTATTCGAACCTCTCCCAATCTGGTTTCTACACAGCACACGAAACCGGCCTCCTCAAAGTCCTCAACGACCTCCTCACCTTTGCTGACACCGGTTCCCTCAACATCCTCATCCTCCTCGACCTGAGTGCGGCCCCGATACTGTGAGCCATAACATCCTGCTCACCAGACTCAAAGACCTCGGTATCGACGGTACTGCACTCAGCTGGCTCCACTCCTACCTTTCCAACAGATCCCATTTCATCTCTCTTCCACAACCACACCTCTGCCACAGCCACAGTCACTCAAGGTGTTCCCCAAGGCTCCGCTTTGGCCCCTCCTCTTCATCATCTACATCCTCCCTCTTGGTCAGATACTCCGCCACTTCAACCTTGACTTTCCACTGCTATGCTGACGACACCCAGATCTACCTCAGCACCAAATCCCCACAACACCTCTCCCTCTCCCACATCAACTCCTGTCTGTCAGCTATTAAAACCTGGATGCAACACAACTTCCTTCAAACTCAACAGCGACAAAACAGAATTCCTTCTGATCGGCTCCAAATCCACACTCAGCAAAACCAATAACCCCACTCTCACCATCGACGGCACCATTGTCTCCCCATCTCCCCAGGCCCGAACCTGTGGGCGTTATCTTTGATTCCACCCTCTCCCTTGAGCCTCACATCCGTCAAAGTCATTAAAACCTCCTTCTTTCACCTCCGCAACATCGCCAAAATCAGACCCTCTCTCACACCCCCGCTGCTGAAAGACTCATTCACGCCTTCATCTCCTCCCCGGACTGGACTACTGCAACTCACTTCTCCTCGGCATCAGCTCTACCAACATCAACCGACTCCAACTGGTCCAGAACTCAGCCGCCCGCCTCATTACCTGCTCCAAATCCTGGCACCACATCACTCCAGTCCTAAAACAACTCCACTGGCTTCCCATTTCCCACCGGGATCACCTACAAAATCCTGGTCCTCACCTATAAAGCCCTCCACCATCTGGCCCCCTCATACCTCACTGACCTCCTCTCCCCTTACCAACCCTCACGGTCCCTCAGATCCACCTCAGCCGGTCTCCCTCTCCATCCAAAAGTCCAACCTGCGCTGTTTTGGGGACAGAGCCTTCTCCAGAGCAGCTCCCCAGGCTCTGGAACTCCCTCCCCCAAGAGATCCGCACCTCTGAGTCCCTCACCATCTTCCAGTCCCGCCTCAAGACCCATCTCTTCACCTCAGCCTACCCATAGTCCACCTGCCCCCTCCTCCTTTTCATCTGTATCTTGTTTTGTTCTACTTGTTTTGTTTGCTCGTTTTGTTTTGTTATGTTTTTATAATCTACCCTGCCCTGTAAAGCGACTTTGAGTCCATGAAAAGCGCTATAAATTCAATTTATTATTATTATTATTATTATCGTATTTGCCCCAAGGGTCCAGAAATGAGATGTGTCCGGTGCAGTACGTTGGTCTACCACCCGATGATCTCCCGGTCAACCAAAAATCAATGGCTTTTCAATCATATTTCCCGGTCAACTATATATCAATGCATTTGCAATCATATTTCCCGGTCAACTATATTTCGATGGCTTTTCAACAACAGGTCGTTTCCCGGTCAACTCTAAATCAATGACTTTTCAACACATTGGCAATATCGCCCGGTAAACCAAATATCAATGCTTAATCAATCATAAAGATAACTACAGATCAATGTTGTTCCAATGTTGTTGCCATCAACATTAATAACGTCAGGTTTCATCGATATTGTAATGTTGATTCAACATTTATTTTGCATTGAAATTTCAATATCAACCATAATGATGATTCCGATGGAAAATCAATATTTATTCAATGTTGGGTTGCTGTCTGGGGGACCACTAAGGCCTATATAAAAGCATCCAAAGAGCACCATGTCATGGGACCTTTAACGGGCTGTATTAGTGTCACATTTGTCCGTACAACATTTAAAATTCTTAGATATTCTGCTCACCATAATGCTCATTGTTTGTCATGAATTGGTTCTGTAATCGTGAGCGGATGATTGGTCCAGCCAGCTCCAACAACACGAAAGCAACAAGCGATTATAAACTCCAAACCTTCGTAAACAGATGCGTACGAAACCTCCTGCAGAATCTACTACTGGCAGAAACACAAGAGCTCACGGAGAGCTCTGGGAAATCACTAAACAAGAACCAATTGAAACACAAATCAAACGCATTAAAATTAGGCGTGGATTGGGCGAACCCTGAGGAATCCTCCCTCGAACAGGACCAGACAGGCCTTGATGGAACCTGCAAGGGGAAAGAAATCCAGCGAGACCCAGGAACAGCTGGAGAAGAAGGTCTGTGGAGGCAGAACTCAAGGAAACAACATCGTCTTTCTGAAAGGGAGCAGATAAGAGCACCAAACACCGAACCAGCTGGAGAAAGTTCAGGAAAGACCAACGCTCCCACAGGGCAAAAAGGGTTAAATAAATAACAGTTCATAGTCTTTTTTACTGATGGCCTTGAATCGGTTGGAGAGAATAACTCTCACCCAGTAGGAGCGTTCGCCCCTTGTTGGCTGAGTCCTGCAGCGGCCCGGGTTCGAATCCGACCTGCCCTTTGCTGCGTGTCATCCACCATCTCTCTCCTCCTTTCATGTCTATCCACTGTCACTGTAATAAAGGGAAAAAGGGAAAAAGTAATTATCTTCACTCGAGTTTCTGCGCGGGAAAGTCGCCGGACGCCACAATCTCCTGAACATAGTCACACTGAGAGATCCAGAGAGAGCTGTGTGGAGCTGAAGCTTACCCAGTTCTCACTTTTTTTTAAATTTGAGTTTGATATGAAACCAGGTGTCTCTGCCTGCAGATAAACAGATCAATGAAAAGAGAAGCTAGCCGTCACTCCGGGATGAGTTGGGCCTCTCTGTGTTCGTGTCACATCTCTCCCCCATCACTTGTTCAGACGTGAGCGTTCCCTACCAGCTCTCTGGTGTCGCATACAGCAGCTGTGAGGGGCACAGGTGCCAAAATGAGATTGCATTCCTGTTTTTTTTTTTTTTTTTTAATAACTCCGATCTGATGCACACAGACGGCCAGTTGTGGAGGAGCTGAGAGATAAATTCACTCCATTCAGTGCCTGGAAATAGGCCGGTACTCTTACCAGATCTGAGCAGCGGTGGAAGAAGTATTCAGATCCTTTACTTTAGCAAAAGCACTAATACTACACTTTAAATCTGCTATGTTACAAATAAAATTAAAAATGCTACTTAAGTAAAAGTATGTAAGGAAAATGTTTAAAGTATTAAAAGTAAAGAAGAGTCCTCCCATTGTAGAAAGTGTAAAGGATCCAAACAGCTGTGCGTTTAATGGTCTAATCATCTCAGCTGGACTTGTAGGCTGTTATATTGGCCAGTGCTTCCAGAAAAACACGGAGTTTTTTTGTGATTGTTGCGGGCAAAAATCCTTGATTATGCGGCACGTTTTCTTAAATGGAATATGCGGGATATTTATGCAATTTTATGCGATGAAATTGCGGGAACTTGCAAAAATTGCGGTTTGATGAAAAAGAGAAAAAAAGTGATTCCCCCAACACCCTGCTCTTGTGTGAAGTAAACGCAACATTTTTCAACTTTCTGCTAAGATATATTATGGGACTTTTTTCAGCAAAAATGCGGGGATTATGAAATCTTGCAAGCCCTGCATATTTTGCGCGGAAATCAGCAATTTATGCGGCGAAAGTGCGGCGTATTTGAAAAAATGCGTCCCCCGCATAAATATGCAGACTTTGGCTGATTATGCATTGAATTATGCGATTGCATAATCGCGTTTTTCTGGAGGGACTGTAGCCTATTGTTGGCTAGTTTCATTTATGGTAAAACATGTGTTTTGTGTGCAAAAATCTTGATGTGTAAAGTAACTAGTAACTAAAGAACTCTGTCCAGTACTCTGCTGCCAGGTTTCTAACCCACACAAAGCCCTGGCAGCATATCACTCCCATCCTCCAACAGCTCCACTGGTTGCCAGTCAAGTCACGCATCACCTACAAGATCCCTGCGGTCCTCTGACAAGGACCTGCCGGACACCCCCCGCACCAGGTTGCGGACTTTTGGGCACAGGGCTTTCTCTGCCAATGCTCCCACAACATCCCTGCCCGTGTTCAAAAAGCACCTCAAAACATTTCTTTTCACCAAATTAAGCAACCTAGGGTACCATGAAAGGCTATATAAGTCCAAGTTATTATTATTATTATTATTATTATTATTATTATTATTATTATTATTATTATTAAAGCTGTCGGTTGGGTTTAGGAAAAGATCGTAGTTTAAGATGAAACCTAAAGACCTAAAAATAGCATTTGACAAAGTTGACGATAAACTGTTATTAATGCCGACACTGGAAAAATATAATATTAGGTAGAGTAGCACACCATTGGCTGAGTAGTTACCTGGAAAATAAATATTAATATGCAACTCATTCTCATGAACTCCGTATGACATCGTACGGAAATGCATGCACACCAAAACTATGATACCCTACAAAATTAGGAGACTGCCGGCTGGTCACGTGACGCCGGCTGGCCAAGCGGCAGTTGCTAGTTGTTTAAGCCGCTACAGAGCTTCGTGAGGCCGGCTACAGACCTCCGTTGTATCAGCGGCAGTCGGTGGTTCAGTTACCCGAAAATAGGTGACTTTGAGCCGGGTACAGAGCAGCCGCGAGCTGCCGCTCGTTTCGGCCGACATTGCGGTTAAATTTAGTCCACAAAATATGAGCGTTTTGCCGCAACGAAAGTTAAGATTAGGCACCAAAACGACCAGTTAAAATGAAAACACACCTAAGAAATGCACATTTCCTGGGTGAAAGGCTTTAGTTTTTCCCAGAAAGTGAACTCTGCTCCCTGGCTTGAAAGTTCTGTTCAGCCGCTGACTGAATACCATTCATGTGCAGTGCCACGTATCACATTTCCATTACTTTGGTGAGCTGACGTGCAATTTAGCCAGACAGGCCGTGATCTAGTGACCTTAGGAGTCATTGAGCCCGATTTACAGCCAGACGAGCAGAGTGTCACCGTTTGGATCGGGATGTTTAAATGGACGTCATTTGCCCGGAATGCATCAAATGTTGAGGCCTGAAATCATGAACACGATCGAGACCACGACCCAATTTCCAAACTGACAGGATGATGGTGGGAAATTTGTGTACAACTTTGATGTAGTCCTATGTGTTCGAGGGATGTACCTATGCATCGTGAATCGGTTATAAAAGGACAATTTTTGACAATTTGGTTAAAGGAAACCTAAATTTCTGATATAGAAACTTTTTGAACACACCAGGAGGATTAAAATAATAATTGTTGGCATGATTTTATGAATCATCTTTTAATGTTACACATATGTGGCACAGTGAACACTTTAGTATGAACTCTATCTGTGGATGGCTACCTTAGTCACTACATTACATACTGTATAGGCCAGTAAGACAGTGGTAACTCTAAGGACCTCCCAGGGGGTCCCGGACCGCCTGTTGAAGATCTCTGGCTTAGGGTGAATAGTGTGGTAAAGTGGGACACTTTCTGATTTTGAATTTACCTTCTGCATCATTTCTAACTATGATCCAAATATCTTAGCCTTCCAAACTATTCTAAATGGCGTAAGAGCTCTAGTACATTTAACACCCACTGAGCCAACACCACATTCTTTCAGGCGCGATACTGGGACACCTTTATTGGTGAAGTAGGACACTTAAAGTGCTCATATTATGCTTTTTGGCTGTTTCCCTTTCCTTTATGTATCTTTTTTGTGCATGTAATAGGTTTAGAAAGTGAAAAAGCCCCCAAAGGGACTTACCATCTCCAACAGAAAACACTGTTCACCAACTGCTCCAAACAGCTCTATTGTAGTCCAGCCTTTACTTCAGAGACAGACATGGTCACTTTGGAACACATGTTATAATGCTCGCCTAGCTGTTAGCGTAGCACGCCCTCATACTCTGCTTCTGACTGGCTAGTAGTCCTTACCTAGGTACTGTCAGGGCACGCCCTCATACTCTGCTTCTGACTGGCTAGTAGTCCTTACCTAGCTACTGTCAGGACACACCCTCATACTCTGCTTCTGACTGGCTAGTAGTCCTTACCTAGCTACTGCGCATGTGTGACTCCCAACAAAGATGTTACAGCAGTGAGAGGTCTCACTCTGTAGCTAAAACAGAGAGCTCAACACACAGGGTGAAAAGAGGAGCTGCAGCAATGTGCAGTACAACAAAAATATGGTGTTTTTTGAAAATTAAACCATGTAAACCTATTCTGATATAACCTCTAAACACAATTATGAACCTGAAAATGAGCACAATATGAGCACTTTAAAAAACATTCAATTGTTACTGAATGAACTGAAAACACGTTTCTTTTCTGAAAGTATGTGTGCAGGAAGAGCAGATTTATCCCCCCTTCCCCCCTTCCCACCCTCTCTCGCCCCACAACATTTTGTATCGGATATAATTCATATAATTTAGCCTCTTATAATGTCTCATTCATCATTTATTCTTGCAATTATGCAGGCTACTGTTATAGGCTATAAATAGAAACAAAGAAAGTCATCACATTAATAAAGGCCTGAGCCAACATCATCAGATTGACGCAGAGCGATTCAGGACTAATCCCGCTGCTGAGAGCATTTATTCCAGATACATTATGTCTCGTTTCAGGGTCATTCGGAGTGATTTCCAATAGCTGATACATCAGCCACAGACATGAGTAATCACTGTGTGTGAGGGGGGGAAGGGACAGAGGGGGTTGGGGGGAGCTAAACACAGGCACGTGCACACATAGACATCAGAGGAGGGGCTAGAGCACCTGCACTTTCCCCCCCTCTAGCCCAGGGGTCTTAAACTATTTTTAAGCCAAGGACCTCTTAACTGAAAGAGACACGGAGCAGGGACCCCCCACTACATGTATTGTATAAAATAGAGTTGCATACTTAACTTGACCTACAATAACGTATAGGGTGGCCTAAAGCCTTTATATACATACATTTTTAGTGCATAGAATAAAAATAATTTATTTCGGCATATTCAAATATTCATACATCATGTTTTAATGTTAAAATGTGGTACAGTAAATCCTTAAACTGTATATGTGGATGGCTACCTTTGCTGTAGGCCAGTAAGCCCATCCTCAATGTACATAAAAAAAAAAATCTTTACTAACAATATGTTGGATTCATGGTAATGTATATTTTCAGACATATTTTTTCAACAATAATTTGACGGCCCCCACTGCAGCTACTCTGAGGACCCCCTAGGGGTCCCTGACCCCCTGTTGGAGATCCCTGCAAGTGCCCTTTTTTCCCCCCTAGAGCCCATGCCCAACAAATTGTCCGTGCACGTCAATTGTCCTGGTTAAACAGCCTGAATGTCACTGAAATTTCATCTTAGCCCCCCTAAAAATTACAATAATAAAAAACAGGTTCAAAGGGCTTGAAACAGGTTTAATATCCTGTGTCGCTGTCGCCGATGCTATGCACCTGTTACCCAGTCAAGGAACGGGTTAACAGAACTGAACTGTATCCGTGTCACATTCTCATTAGGGGCTGAGCCCCCATAAAGGTCTGGTCCTAGAATCGCCCCTGCTGAATGTCAACGGCTCGCTTGCGAGCTGCGTCGTGCGTTTTGGCACGGTGATGTCCTCCGGAGCGCGCGGCTTCACGGTGCTTAAAGACTGCTCCACTGTGAGGAGTTGTGCGCTTTTTTTTTTTTACTTTTCTCGATTTTCACCACGAGCGTTGCGCCTTTTCCTCCCTAAAGAGGAATCACATTCCGGTAAGAGAGGACCCTAATCTATTTTTTAACATCCAACTCAGCCAAAACAAGCCGACACAAACAGAAACATGGACTCTCTCTACAACGCGACGGAGTTTAACGCCACCACCGGGACAAACGTCTCCGTTAACGGCAGCGTCAGCGACGGCTTCAACCAGTTCGTCCAGCCGGCGTGGCAGATCACTCTCTGGGCCGTGGCTTACTGCAGCATCGTCGCGGTGTCGGTGCTCGGTAACACGGTGGTCATCTGGATCATTCTGGCGCACAAACGCATGAGGACCGTCACCAACTACTTTCTGGTGAGCATTAACTGTTAAAAGAAGAAATATCCCAAGGGTTTAGGACAGATTTGGAGTCTTACTGTATTTTTGTGAACCCACTAACTTCGTCTACAAAGATATCATCTGTTTCTATGATCATTTCATCATCCGTACACTGTCACTGTTAAACTGAATGCAGTATAGAGGTGGATAAATAATGTCTTTGTCATCATGTATTTTAGTTTATGTGTATGTCACCATTATGTGTACCTTTTCATTTATAGTGAATGAGTGCTGTATGACTGCTGGTTGTCTCTATGTTAGTGATGTCCCCTGTCTAGGGACTGCGGATGAGAAGTAGTTATTTTTGACTAATTCTGGCATATTTACATGGTGATTTTTTTTAATACAACAATGTTCATAAATATGCATGGTCCCTATCAAATAAACCAATAAAATAAAAATAAAATAAATTCAGGAAATGGTGCTCATGAGTTATCTAATCCATTTCATCATTCTATATGCCAAATTTTGTATTCACAAGCAGACATTTTCTAATTCATTTCCTAACTTTGTACCTTTCCTCATATAACTAAAATCTCTTCTCAAAGTCACTTTGTGAATTTTTATGTCTACATGCACTTCTTTTCATTTATTTTTATTGAATAAATGTTATTTTATTAAATTATTTAAAAAAATTACACTTGATGTGTATGTGCTATTGATGTTTACCTGATTCTTTGTATAATGCATTTTGTCAAAAAGTTGAATTTACCAAGATGTCAGGTTTTATTTGATGATCTAATTTTGGAAATCTTAGTGTTGCTTTTTAGAAGAATGAGCTTTAATTTGTGTCCCCCCACTAAAATGGATTGAAACCTTATTAATATTATCTGCAAACTCTTGACTGAAAGCAAACGTACTTATGTGAAATTAAGATTTCTGCTGCTCCAGCTGAAGCCAGCTGCGTGTATATCAGAACAGGTTTACATGGTTTAATTTTCAAAAAACACCATATTTTTGTTGTACTGCACATTGCTGCAGCTCCTCTTTTCACCCTGTGTGTTGAGCTCTCTGTTTTATCTACAGAGTGAGACATCTCACTTCTGTTCCATCTTTGTTGGGAGTCGCACATGCTCAGTAGCTAGGTAAGGACTACTAGCCAGTCAGAAGCAGAGTATGAGGGCGTGCCCTGACAGTACCTAGGTAAGGACTACTAGCCAGTCAGAAGCAGAGTATGAGGGCGTGCCCTGACAGTACCTAGGTAAGGACTACTAGCCAGTCAGAAGCAGAGTATGAGGGCGTGCCCCGCTAGCAGCTAGGCGAGCATTATAACATGTGTTCCAAAGTGACCACGTCTGTCTCTGAAGTAAAGGCTGGACTACAATAGAGCTGTTTGGAGCAGTTGGTGAACAGTGTTTTCTGTTGGAGATGGTAAGTCCGGCATTTTGGTAGTCTGGCTAGTAGTCCTTACCTAGGTACTGTCAGGGCACGCTCTCATACTCTGCTTCTGACTGGCTAGTAGTCCTTACCTAGCTACTGTGCATGTGCGACTCCCAACAAATACAATTATGAACCTTAAAATTAGCATAATATGAGCACTTTAATGTCTTTGTAAGGGAGAAAACCACGCATTGTTAAACTCTCTGCTCTCCTGCAGGTGAACCTGGCGTTCGCCGAGGCGGCCATGTCAGCGTTCAACACGGTGATCAACTTTACCTACGGCGTTCACAACGACTGGTACTTTGGTTTGGTTTACTGCCGCTTCCACAACTTCTTCCCCATCGCAGCCATATTCGCCAGCATTTACTCCATGACGGCCATCGCTCTGGACAGG
>NC_053128.1:30475718-30560718 GCF_010015445.1 Perca fluviatilis | reverse complement strand
ACTTCCTGCCCCTTTGCATTATGGGATGTGCGTACACGATCGTGGGCGTCACCCTCTGGGCGAGTGAGATCCCCGGAGACTCCTCTGAACACTACAAAAGCCAGCTGACTGCCAAACGCAAGGTGAAACACACACACACACACACACACACACACACACACACACACACACACACACACACACACACACACACACACACACACACACACACACACACACACACACACACACACACACACACACACACACACAAATGTTTGTTTCACTATCTTTGTGGGGACCCGTCATTGACATAATGCATTCCCTAGCCCCTTACCCTCACCTTAACCATCACAACTAAATGCCTAACCTTAACCCTTACCCTCACCTTAACCATCACAACTAAATGCCTAACCTTAACCCTTACCCTAACCATCACAACTAAATGCCTAACCTTAACCCTTACCCTCACCTTAACCATCACAACTAAATGTCTAACCTTAACCCTTACCCTCACCTTAACCATCACAACTAAATGTCTAACCTTAACCCTTACCCTAACCTTAACCATCATGCCTAACCTTAACCCTTACCCTAACCTTAACCATCACAACTAAATGCCTAACCTTAACCCTTACCCTCACCTTAACCATAACCTAATTCTATCTCTAATCCTAAAACCAAGTCTTAACCCTCAAACAGCCCTTTAACCTTGAGGGGTCCAGCATTTAGGCCCCACAAGGCTGTGCGGACCCCACAAGTATACTGGACTCTGCGGTTTTTGGACCCCACGAATATAGTAAAACAAGTCCCCCCCCCCCAACACACACACACACACACACACAAACACATAAGGGTGGGACAAAATATCCATATGGCATATATCGTTGTCCTTCATGCGATACAAAATAACGATATTTTAATATGTAAAATAAGGCGGTCCGAATAGATTTCCCTGCTCCCAGCGTCACTACTTCATGGCTCCTCAAGGTGCCGCTTTTTATTCCAAGTGTTTGTTGCATTTTTTTGACGTTTTTTTGCATTTTTTTGACGTTTTTTTTATACGCTTTTGTCGCCTTTTCACCGTTTGCTTTCTGGCTTTTTTCCTGAAGTTTGTGTTTCCTTTTTACGACGTTTTTGTCGCTGTTTTTTTTTAACCAAATATTTGTTAGTTCTCGTGAAGTTTTTTGCGCTTTTGACGTTTGTTTCCTCGCGGTTTTCAAATTATTCTTTTGCTTTTTGTTTTTGTCACTTTTATCAAAGCTTGTGTCGCTTTTATCCTCTCTCTAGCCTCTATAGTTTTGCCATTTTAATTTACGGACTTACAGAGTTGTTGTTTAGTCAATCAATAAAAACAATTTAAAATGTATTGAGTGGTATTTTCTCTGCCTTCACAGTCTGTGATGGGAGCGCCACTTTTGTGAATGAATGACGTCATTCAAGAGCTGGACCTGATTGGTCCTGATTAGTCAACCAAACTATTTAAGGCTATGGTTGAGGTGAATGTGTGAATTTACCTGATGAAGGTCTGAGACCGAAACGTTGTATTTTTCTAATAAATTATTGCTTGCGTAATGGTCAGTGTGCGGGATTTTCTCTAAAAAAAAATTTACAGACTTAAAAAGTTGTTTTTCTAACAGTTTGGACTTAACCTTTCCACGGGCATTTTGTGTTCATAGTTAGACCGATACCGTGATGTATCATTATAGGATTGTCTAGCAATATATTGATTATTGCAGAATTGCTGTATCGTGATATTATCGGTATCGTGAGCCATGTATCGTATTGTAAGGGTACACAACAAACACACACACACACACACACCCCTTGTGTCTTCCTATCAAACACCATCATTTAATTGAATGGTTTTTAAATCCCCCGCATGAAAACAATAAAAAACTAAAAAGATGAATTTAAACCTGCCGTCCACCCTGTGGGTTTCTGTGGCAGGTGGTGAAGATGATGATCGTGGTTGTGTGTACGTTCGCCGGCTGCTGGCTGCCGTATCACATCTACTTCTTACTGCACCAGTTCTTCCCCGATTTATTCGAGCAGCGCTACATCCAGCAGGTGTACCTGGCCGTCATGTGGCTGGCCATGAGCTCCACCATGTACAACCCCATCATCTACTACTGCCTCAACAGCAGGTAGGGCCGCCGCTCGGAAAATGTGTGGCTGTTGGTGTGCTTCTCTCTCTCTCTCTCTGTCATGTGGTAGGTAATCTGTATTTGGGTCTGTAATCCTGCCCGTTTAATCCATCCGGTTATGAAATCTCTGTCTTCCTCTCGGCAGGTTCAGGGCAGGTTTCCAGCAGGTGTTTTGTTGCTGTGTTCCCACCGTCGGCAAGGAGGAGCTGCAACTCAAATCGCCGCGCTACCTGCACACACAGGTGAGTGCAGGCCTGGAGTTTCATCATGTACCTCCTCCACAGCGCTGCGGAGGAGGGTGTGGCTAGTCCACGCAGCATTCCAGGATGGGAGAAAAACGTGCTCTGGTTTATTGGCATTTCTTTAAACCAATCACAATCGTCTTCGGCATGTGTACGTTCAAAAGTAGTTTTAGTCGTGCAACGGAAAACTCTGATTGGACAGATAGTCTAGCTAGCTGTCTGGATTTACCCTGCAGAGATCTGAGGAGAAGTTAACCATAGTCCTTAGAAATCCACCGGAGGTTAGAACGCCAACACAGAGACAGAGGAAGGGGACGGGACATCCGGGCGAATTTCCGGCGGCACCGGAGCAATCCCAGAAGTGGAACGTCGCCGATGTGGACTATGTTAGGGACAAGGCCACTTGGCCTTTGGTGTTAATTGTTTGAGGGCACAAAGGCCAGTGCAGCATATTTGGACAACAGGGTGGAGCAAGCATTGAGTATGGTTTCAATCGTCTCGGGCGGCGCTAAGCTCCGGACGCAGCGATTCTGCAAAATAGAATCGGGAAGGAACTTGTTTTGGTGGAACATTTTCACCCCGCAAAAGAAAACGCCACATACAATATTAAATGAAGTTAACTGTTGACACAATACAGTTAGGTGAGATTTAAATGAGCTGATACATAGTTAAACCTCATCGGCTCTTACCAGCGTATCTCCGTGTACTTCGTCCACAGCAACCCCACCAATCGCTGCCAAAACGTCCCAGTTTAGCGAGTAAATGCTGTCAAACAATTTTTTGTAAATCTTTACAATCTTTCACAGAACGAACCAAGCAGGCCTGCCTTGTTGCACAATCCACAATCCAAATTTTCTTCAAAACTTGAGATTTTTAGCACGTAACGCGATTCCGGGTAACGTTGCTCGATGCGACCGGAGTTTAAAGTAGACACAAAGAAAGCGGAAAGTGAGAGACATCCGGTTGAACTTCCGGGCGACAGAACTAGCCGGTAAATGAACCGTCGTCGTTCCAGACTAGGCGTTTGACAAAGTGCAGTTTAAACGCAAACCGAACCAAATACATAATACATAAAAACAATTTTGCTACTTCAGCCCCGAATTTCGAACTACAGGTGGGGAAGTGCCTTTGATGGCCTCCTTTCACCCCTCCATTTTAAGTTCAATGCCTCATTCGAATCTATAACTTAAAGGTGCAGTAAGCAATGCTGCGCAAAGATTGTTGATATTTCAACTCAACTGCCAAACAAATACAACCCTCCCCTTCAGAAGCCCTGCCCCCCCCCAGATTCATGGACAGATGACTACTGGCCGGCACATTCACATGCTGCCTCCCTCTCCCCCTCTTACCACCAACCGTCACCACCTGTTGCTGATTGGCTGGAATGGTGTTCTGTGACTCGTGCACTCCTTTCTGTTTGTTTTCCATTTCCATTGTGTATTAACCAAGGGGGGTAAGCTTCGCTTCAGAACTCAAACCTCCTATGGCGCCATTTTGATGCTACAAAGAGATCACCTCCCGTTAGCATCCCATTGACTCCCATTCATTTTGACGTCACTTTGACAGCGAATAACTTTACATCTGAAGCGTTTAAAGACTCTATTTGTCCGTTGTTTATTTCTAAAGAAACACGACAATGTATAAAAGGCTCCATTACCTTGTACCTCACGTTATGGCTCCGTAGCAGACATTTTTATAAAAATAGGCTAACGATTGGGTCATAACCACGAGACTTACTGTCACACAGTAGAGGAATTACCGTATAGTACAGGAGAAGCTCACAGGCAGTTTGGACTTACATTAGCTGTTTAGGTTTAATTACTAATGTTAACTAGCATGTTAGTGATCAGTAATTAGCCTGTGCCTATGTTATCTCCTTACATATACCTACGCTCTCCGTCTCTGTAAGATTGGGAATGATTGAGATTTCTCTCGGCACAGCTACCAGAAGACTTCACACTTTCAGACAGGTTGCTCACGTCACATTTACGTTGTCTCTCTCAGTTGGAGGCTGCTCAGTAAAGCAAGAGATCACCGGAAAAGTGCTTCTAATATCCTTCACTGGTCTCCGTCCAGAGACACGGGCTCTGTTGGTCCATTTTATATATATCAGTGGTATTAACACCAGATTTTTATTTTGGCGTACATTGAATATAGAGAGCTAGGTGAGGTGATTTGCTGAATTTGACAAAAAAAAGTGTATTGGATTACCATCACTGACTCTACCTTTAACCATGTGTATTTTCAGGTGAGCATATACCGAGCCAGTCGGGCGGGGACCGTGGTTTTCAGCGCCGGGGAGCAAAGGAGGTCGGAGCTGCCATCCTGCAGCCCTCACAGCCAGCCTCATGTGGACGTCACATCCAACGGCTCGGGCTCAGAGGCACTGACCAAGAGCCCCGACAGTCCCGACAGCCCCGACAGTCCGTCACAGTAGAGCAAACACCATCAGGTGGTGCGGGAACAAAGTGTGAATGCGGGACGAGCATCAGATCTCACGGGTTCTGAAGAGGCAGTCGAGATCAGATGCCGTCTCTCTGGTTAAGTGCGTTATTTAGCTGTGATGTTTTGTTCTAACCAGCGGACACGTGCAATAATACCACGTAGGTGCTACAGTATATCGTCCACGGGTGGGGAACCGTCTCGCAAGTGAAAACTTGTCGTGGAAGTACTTGTTCTTTACTTGAGTATTTCCATTTTGAGTTTGTTCCTCTACATCGCAGAGGGAACTGTTGGCTGAATCTCACTTCCCTTAAATTGCATCCCCGGTTCCTCCACTTCCCTTCCTCGCGTCTTAGTCTGTCCCACCGAGGAAGCATTGGAGAAAAAAGAGTTAAGCCACGCCTGCGCAGAATCGATCACCGGCGATCGCCGCCCCAATGCTTTCCACCGGGAAATGCCTGGGTCTCAGCTGATCTGACAGCTGATTGGTTCAGAATAAACTCAACACGATGGTGTTTCATACAGTATAAAACATATTACTGTTTTTTATATATTTGTCTGATTTGAAGACTTATTCTGTACAGAGAATACATGTTGTGTGGCTGATGGTGACGTTTAGTAGTTAGAGAGACTAAATCCGCAACATCAGCAACAGCTCGCATGTCGAGCATTTTGACAGCTACTCTGTGGGAATAAAAAAACAAAAAACAGACTGCGTTCAAGCTGATATATGGTCTGAGAACATTTTAATGAATCGGTCATCGCTCATAGCTCCGCGGAGATCCCTCCTCCATCCTCGCTCATAGCTCCTCAGAGATCCCTCCTCCATCCTTGTTCCTCAGGGCAGGAATAAGAGCTTTAGGACGGCCTAAACGAAGGAGTGCCAGAACAACTTCCAGTTGGCGATACAAATAAGAGGAGTGAGATTCAGCCACTGTACTTTTTTACTTTACTATCTTTATCTGACAGCTGAATGCAAGACTTTAACTTGTAATGGAGAGTTTTTACATTGTTTTACTTCAGTAAAGGCTCCGAGTACTTCTTCCATCACCGGTGAAGTGTGTGAAATGTTGGACACTGCAGACAGATGGGAAATACTGAGAGAAGCAGTAGAAAAACATCCGTCTAACTCCTGCTGGTCCCCCTCATCACTCAGCATGTACGACCCCCAGCATTCTCGGGCTGGTTTGGGAAAAGCGTGACCCTCCGCCTCCCTTGGCAACAGCCAAGTCTGTGACGCTGTGTTTGTGATTGGAAATAGGGAGGAAGAATCAGTGTGTGTGTGTGTGTGTGTGTGTGTGTGTGTGTGTGTGTGTGTGTGTGTGTGTGTGTGTGTGTGTGTGATCCAGCACCTGTTGGACAGGATTAGCCCCTTGTTTTGACAATGTGTTGAGCAGCGTTCTGTCTGCAGCCGCTGGGTCACAGGCCAGCCAAGTAGACGGGACAGCTAAAAGGGAGACACATATAGAGAGACTGATAAAGTGATACAGGAGGGGTGTCCAACTCAATTTCACTAAGGGACACACTGGAAAATGAGGATCACATCGAGGGCCAGACACGTCAAATATCTTCGACTGTGTCTCTTATAGCCTTCTCACGTAGTAGTTTGGTCGACATAAAACCCTGACAAAGTAAGTAAAATGTTCCTTAGCTGTCATAGAATTTAGTAAGTCAAGCAAACGATGCATTCCGATTACATTTGTAAAAATAGGCTACCACACTGCCGATTTACAAAAACTTGTTTCAGAGGCCTGAACGTGCCGTCAGGATTATGTCATATCTCGCATAATCCTGACATTTCATAAGCATCGCACAGATCACAACAACAGAACAGAAGGGAGACACTTATACATTCCTTATTTAGGGTGCTATCGTGCGCTACATCGTTAAAGCCACATTGTGTAAGAATTTCTCCCATCTAGCGGTGAAATTGTATATGACAACCAGCTGAATATTACTTTCTAGCCCTTCCTCCTACGGTGGCCGAACTCAAAATGATCTCTTAGTATCTCCATCGTTTATAGTCAGCTGTTCTAGCCACTCCCAATATTAACTTTGGTCTTGTTGCTTTGCCTGTCGCGTTGTCGTTTTAATTATTTTTTTCGCTTCCCTGGCGAGTAATCTCCTGCTGGCATTCGTCACGGTGCCAATAGGCTCAAGAGGGCGAAATGCGGAGGTATGTCCCTCTTTGGCTAATGTATTATAAAGATGGAGGTATGTCCCTCTTTGGCTAATGTATTATAAAGATGGAGGTATGTCCCTCTTTGGCTAATGTATTTTAAAGATGGAGGTATGTCCCTCTTTGGCTAATGTATTATAAAGATGAAGGTATGTCCCTCTTTGGCTAATGTATTATAAAGATGGAGGTATGTCCCTCTTTGGCTAATGTATTTTAAAGATGGAGGTATGTCCCTCTTTGGCTAATGTATTTTAAAGATGGAGGTATGTCCCTCTTTGGCTAATGTATTTTAAAGATGGAGGTATGTCCCTCTTTGGCTAATGTATTATAAAGATGGAGGTATGTCCCTCTTTGGCTAATGTATTATAAAGATGGAGGTATGTCCCTCTTTGGCTAATGTATTATAAAGATGGAGGTATGTCCCTCTTTGGCTAATGTATTATAAAGATGGAGGTATGTCCCTCTTTGGCTAATGTATTATAAAGATGGAGGTATGTCCCTCTTTGGCTAATGTATTATAAAGATGGAGGTATGTCCCTCTTTGGCTAATGTATTTTAAAGATGGAGGCGCTACATGGCGGCCGTCATTTGAGCGAGTCCCTCGTATGTTTTCTGAATGATTCTGAATGTCAGATTCTACGCTTACGAGAATACTTTGATAAGTTGGTGGAAGTAATTACACATGAATGAGTACATTTGTGAAAGAACAAAGGGTTTTTTGATAAGAATCAACTCAAAAAATTACGCAACGTAGGTTTAATGAAGACAGAAAAATGGTACAATAACTCCGAGCTTCCTGAGCAACAGCTGTCAATCAAGGTAAACTAAGAAGGTGTGTGTGGGTCAGATCGCCTTGAAAGTGACCAATCATAGGAGGGCCAGTGCCTCCTTGGTTACCGCCCCAAAATGTCAAAAGTCAGTTTCGTTCGGGCGTGCAGAAATCAACTTCGAGAGCAGAGTTTACCTGCGAGAGTGTGTATGCCCTCCAGCCCTGTGCGCGTGCTGCTTAGTATGGTGCTAAAACAGTCTCATAAGTATTTGCACCTCATAAAACACAATGCACAAATGAATGCAGCGTGATTTGTATCCGCAAACAATTCATGCGGGTGCGATTCTTTCCCTTTCCCTGTTTTGTATCACTCTCGTAGCTGCCTGTACCACTCTCGATTGTTAAACTGGTGCGCGACAATTAATATCTGCGCGTGTGAAATAATATAATTTGTTCGTGAGCTCGTTTTATAGGGCTCGCGAGATGTGACATAATCCTGACGCCATACCTGAATATGCAAACTCACTGGTTGTGTGGGAATTTTAGTTATGGAGTCTCAAAGTCTGCAAAATCTGCCAAAAAGAGTGTCGTGTAATTATAGCCTGGGAAAACCCTGACGAACTTCTGGCAAATCAAGCCTTTTTCCAAATCGAGGCACCAATCACAAAACTCCACTATGACTCTGAGTTTAGGAAAAAAATGCTTTTTTGAAAGGTTTTCATTGCTTTTTTTCTGAGTTTTTGTCGCCTTTTTTGATTTATTTTTTTTTACAATTTTTTCAACATTTTTGTCGTTGTTTTTAAAGGTTTTTTTCGACAATTTTGACGTTTTTTTTGTCACCTTTTGGCGTATTGCTCCTTTTTCCTTGGCGAGTTTTTGTCTCCGTTTTCTAGGATTCTTTGGACACTTTTCTTTTCTTTCGAATTCTTTGTCTCTTTTTTCGAGTGTTTTCCCGACAAGATATTTTATTTATATATATTTTTTAAATGTTTTTTCCTTACACGATGACGATAGCGCAGCGACATCGAAGCAGATTTTGTACATGACAAAGACGGCTGCCGCCGTGGAACATCCAGGAACATCACTCGTTCAAATCAGCCATCGTGTCCTTTTTAACCCATTTGAACGTTTCCTTTTTGTTAAAAACTGAGCGAAGAACAACACCCCAAGCCTTCACATCTTAAAAAGACGCTGTCGCGGTCCTGCTTGGATTCGGCAACATGCCCGCTGGTTGAGATGTTTTTCCATCGCTGTGCATACGTCATCACCTTCGCTCTGATTGGTTTTAGGTCTTATCCAATTGCGCCCAGAGGCATTTGAGCGGCGTCCGTTGTCCGCAGTTTAAAAACAGTTTACCGTGTTGTTTGTTCGGCGCACAACTAGACGGGCCCAACATTTATTGTGAACCTAAGTCGATTTGCGAGGGGCCTGATTTGGCCCGCGGGGCTTGAGTTTCCCACGTGTGATTCATACACTGGCTCAAATGCATCTGTTTACATGCTAAGGAATGGGAAAAGTGGGACGTCACTGGTGAGGAATGATGCTATTTCAGCCTCGCAGACAACAGCTGCACAAACGTAGTCACATAATGTACACATGCTTCACTTTACTGCTCTGTTTTACCAGGTTTGCCTGCTCTGTTTGTTGTCATGTGTTGAGTGCATGCTGAGCATACAGAGGACCAAATATGATCATGTCGTGACTTGTTGTCAGTTATCGGTTCGGTATAATTACAGGAGCTGGCCGAGACATTATTTATCTACCTTATGTGCCGTTGACTTAATACTGGAGCTGCATGATATGAGAAAAATATGTGATATGTGATAACTTTGTTGAATAGTGCAATAATGATATTACTTTGCGATAAATAAACATATATTAAAGTGTACTCATTTCTGCTGTTTTCAGTATTCTGCTAAAATACAACAAATTGTGTGTTGAATTTAAAACTAATGAAAGGAAATCATTTCCAACTTTCTTTTATTGAACAAATTAAACATTGAATTGAATATAAAAAGGCACCACTAAAGAAGAATGACAGTTACACTTTAAAGTGTAGTTTTTTATACCAATATTTTCTTTCAACTAACACGGAAAATAAAGTGGTTTTTTTGCGTTATGTCACAGCCTTTCTCAATGTTTTTATGGTGCCAGGTGATAATGCGATGACGAAAAAAAAAAAGAAAGAAATTGTTTTATTGTGTAGCTCTACTTTATATGTTCAGGCAACAAGGACATGCTGTTATTTGGGTGAACCAACACTTTTCATAGTGTTAGAAGGCAAGTCAACAAGTCCTCCAAAACAAATAGAGGTTGTTGATTCCGAGCGAGTAGTATGAAAGCCCGAAAATCCGCACCAGGAGTTTGGTTGGGGGGGTGGATGGGTCAAACAACACAGGACTTTCATCCAGGAGACCGGGATTAATGTCCCGCGTGTCACGTTACCTAAACCCAACTGTCCCGTTCTTCTTTACCTAAACCCAACTGTCCCGTTCTTCTTTACCTAAACCCAACTGTCCCGTTCTTCTTTACCTAAACCCAACCGTCCCGTTCTTCTTGACCTAAACCCAACTGTCCCGTTCTTCTTTACCTAAACCCAACTGTCCCGTTCTTCTTTATCTAAACCCAACTGTCCCGTTCTTCTTTACCTAAACCCAACTGTCCCGTTCTTCTTTATCTAAACCCAACTGTCCCGTTCTTCTTTACCTAAACCCAACTGTCCCGTTCTTCTTTACCTAAACCCAACTGTCCCGTTCTTCTTTACCTAAACCCAACTGTCCCGTTCTTCTTTATCTAAACCCAACTGTCCCGTTCTTCTTTATCTAAACCCAACTGTCCCGTTCTTTACCTAAACCCAACTGTCCCGTTCTTCTTTATCTAAACCCAACTGTCCCGTTCTTCTTTATCTAAACCCAACTGTCCCGTTCTTCTTTACCTAAACCCAACTGTCCCGTTCTTCTTTACCTAAACCCAACTGTCCCGTTCTTCTTTATCTAAACCCAACTGTCCCGTTCTTCTTTACCTAAACCCAACTGTCCCGTTCTTCTTTTACTAAACCCAACCGTCCCATTCTTCTTGACCTAAACCCAACTGTCCCGTTCTTCTTGACCTAAACCCAACTGTCCCGTTCTTCTTTACCTAAACCCAACTGTCCCGTTCTTCTTTATCTAAACCCAACTGTCCCGTTCTTTACCTAAACCCAACTGTCCCGTTCTTCTTTATCTAAACCCAGCTGTCCCGTTCTTGTCCCACGTGTCATGGAAACGTACCTTATATATAAGCCCACCCATGACCTTATCCTAAACCTAACTGCGTCAAAAGTGACACCAATAGTCCCGACCCAGCGCGTTTAGATAAAACAGGTTTAGCTCTGACGCTAAAGGAGACTTTTAGCGCCAATAACAACGCCGAAGGCACCTGACCGAGCGTCCGTATTTGACGCGATGGGAGTGAGAATGTGTTGTTTCTTGTTAAACAAAAAGGATCTTACTCTTCAACAAAAAGGTCTATCTCTGAAGGGATCCTTTACATAATGTTTTCAGAAACTTCCCAGTGGGGACAAAATGTATCAAATCAGAGCAGCAGCTGCTGGTTGTATTTATCCGCTACAGAGCTCCAGGACACCGGCTACCAGCGGTAGTTGTTTGGCCGCCAACAGATGACCGTGAGCTGGCTACAGGCACCGCCAGATGAGGGGCCGTGGTAGTGGAGATTAGCCAGAAAAAGTTGGAGCGTCATGCAACGATGACAGTTAAGTTTAGACACAAAAACAACTCGTTAAGTTTAGGAAAAAAATGCTTTTTTGAAAGGTTTTTGTTGCTTTTTTAAGAGTCCGTGTCGCCTTTTTTGGACCATTTTTGGACCATTTTTGGACCATCAAGTTTTTTGTCAACTTTTATATATATATATATATATATATATATATAAACACATTTTTGTTTGGGAGGGGCATTTTTAGGCCTTTATATGACAGGACAGCTGAATAAATGAAAGGGGAGAGAGCGGAGGGGAATGACATGAAGCAAAGGTTGGAGTTGAACCCGGGCGCGCTGTGTCGAGGAGTAAACCTCTATATATTGGCTCTACTAACAGAGTTACCAGGGGCCCTTTTTCCTATATTTTTGCCACTTTTTCTTGTCGCCTTTTGACATTTTGCTCCTTTTTTTCTCCTATATTCTTTTCCAGTTAATTTAAAAGAGATTTCTTTCTATTTATTTGGTTATTTTGATTGTGGGATTTGTGGGAAGTTCGTAGTTTATCAAAACTGGGCTTGAGCTTAAGTTTTTGTTCCTTTTCAAAGTTTTTTTGGCAATTCTTTTTCAAAGTCTTTGTCTCTTTTTTCCAACAAGTTTTTCGATGTTCAGGTCGCTTTTAAAAAAAATACATGCAGACATTCAATTAAATTCAATTTTATTTATAGTATCAAATCATAACAACAGTTATCTCAAGACACTTTACGGATAGAGTAGGTCTAGACCACACTCTATAATTTACAAAGACCCAACAATTCCAGTAAGACATGTCCTCTGTAGATAGTTGTAGATCTTAACCCCCCCCTTAATGTTGAACCCAAAGTTACGCCCTTGGTATCGTTACACCCCCAATCATTGAAGAGTGTATACCTGAGTGGGTTTGTTGGGACCAGAGGGTAAAACAAGCCTCTGATAGAAATCCTCAGTATAATTTGTGGAAGAGATATGAGATATCTTCGTCTGTGCTCTCATCGTCCACTGATAAAAAAAATAAAAATAAAATAGAAACAGGGCTCCACCTAGCTGTTCAAACCCAAACTGCAACCTGAAGTACAGTTTGACCAAAGAGACACAAAAGGACTAAAAGGAAAAGCGTGAAATGAGCATTAAAATATCCCAAATGTGAAAGGACATCTCTAACCACAACCTCCATTTACCTTGCAGAGGGGAGAGGAGAGGAGAGAGGAGAGAGGAGAGAGGAGAGAGGAGAGAAGAGAAGAGAGAGGAAAGGAGAGGAAAGGAGAGGAAAGGAGAGAGGAAAGAGGAGAGGAGAGAGAGAGAGAGAGAGAGAGGAGAGGAGAAAGGAGAGAGAGAGGATAGAGGAGAGAGAGGATAGGAGAGGGAGAGGAGAGGAGAGGAGAGGAGAGAAGAGGAGAGGAGAGAGAGGAGAGGAAAGGAGAGAGTAGAGGAGAGGGAATGAGAGAGGAGAGGAGAGTGGAGAGTGGAGAGAGGAGAGAGGAGAGAGAGAGGAGAGGAAAGGAAAGGAGAGAGGAGAGGGAGAGGGGATGGAGAGGGGAGAGGAGAGAGAGAGGGGAGAGGGTATGAGAGAGGAGAGGAGAGAGGAGAGAGGAGAGGGAATGAGAGAGGAGAGGAGAGGAGAGAGGAGAGAGGAGAGAGGAGAGAGGAGAGATGAGAGAGAGAGGAGAGGAGAGAGAAGAGAGGAAAGGAGAGAGTAGAGGAGAGGAAATGAGAGGAGAGGAGAGGAGAGGAGAGGAAAGGGAGAGAGGAGAGGAGAGGAGAGGAGAGGAGAGGAGAGATTTGGAGCTCATTTATCCAACTGATCTTAAAAGGCAACACTTCATGTCAGGTTAACTGTCCTAAAGGAAACAAATCCTTTAAATACACCTTAGTCTAGAGAGTTCAGTTCAGAAAGGCGCTGCTGTCTAAACGGTGTGAAACAACAAGATCACTGTTAGAAAACTGTTGTTTTTACTGTAAACATGGCAATTATTTCGGTTTCTCTGCACGTATTTCTCTTTATTACATTATGTTGTTTTGCACACTAACACTTAAAATGTATTCCTGATTTTGTACGTTTTATATAAGCTGTTGTGCTTTACGTGTTTTTTTTCACATGCATTTTGTATTTCTTCAAGGTAATTTTAAAAACATGTAAACTAAAACTAAACTAGTCCAACTTATGTTGTTGACATAAAAAATATGGTTGTACTGCTTTAAAAAAAGTGTGCATCGTTTGTTGTTTTTTCTTTAAATCTTCTTAAATTAGCATTTGGATATTTCTTTATTCTTATAGGTTAATTATTCTGTTTGAATATCTCTTTTGTGCCTATTACTTCATTTGTTTGTCCAATAACCCAGACACTGCGACTGTAAATGCATTTGAGAAATGTGAACGATATAACATTTGGCTCATTATAAAGATATGTAAGGGGGGAGAAGGGGAGAGGGAGGGTGCATCCTTCACCCTTCAAAGTTCAGTCCCGTTCACTCAAAATGAGTTGAGAACATTGTGTCTCTCTCAAGGCTTCGATTAGATATTCTGGGCTTTGTCTTTAAGGAAACGTGTGTGTGTGAATATCAACTTCTGTACGTAACAAGCTAATATGAACAGACTTTGACTTGTAACCTCTGAGAAGACGGAAGATAAAGGCCGCGGCGCAGATAAAGAGGTCAAATTCCTCTGTGTTCAAACAATCAGACGATTAGCTCGGTCTGTGGACTCGTGCACAACGACACTTCAAACGCCGGACGGCTGAGGGAAGCTCTGTGTGGACAACACGTCATCACCTAGAAGAAAGTAAGTAACTAAGTAAAGTTACCTTAAAACCCATCGATACTCAATCAAAAATCACAATAAATCACAGTAAATCATAATGCAGGGGTGTCAAACTCAATTCCACGAAGGGCAACACTGCAAAACAAGAATCCCATCCAGGGCCAGACATGTTTAGGTTATTCACATGCTATTATTTCATTGTAAAAGCCAAGTATCTTTTATTGTATTATTGCATGTCTCATATAACTTCTCACTTACAGCTCGGTCGACATAAAGACCCCAAAAAAAGTCAGCAGAAAAAGTAACTTAGCCATCAAAGAAAAAACGACAAAAACACTGAACATTGGAAAAAGCGGCAAAAAAGTCAGAAAAAGACATTGAAAATGTCTACGTGGGCCAAAGTCTATTGGGAACCTAAATTGATTTGCGGGCCGGATCAAAATCTGCGAGGGACCGGATTTGGCCCGCGGGCCTCGAGTTTTGCCTTTGCGAGTCATAATGAATCACAAAGGCAAGAAACATAAAAATAAATAGTAACACAGTCAACAATGTGACTGTTTGAACGCCTGAATACTTACCTACTTACTTACTTACTTAGAGAATTACTAGAGAATA
Organism: Perca fluviatilis; assembly: GCF_010015445.1. Classification (NCBI taxonomy): domain Eukaryota; kingdom Metazoa; phylum Chordata; class Actinopteri; order Perciformes; family Percidae; genus Perca; species Perca fluviatilis. Next base: position 30,545,856 of record NC_053128.1, on the reverse strand, counting down.
AAGAATAGAAAGCCTTCTGATGATATCAAAGTGCTCGTATCGAGTTTGGGTTTTCAGTTTAAAAGAGGGAGCTTAAACTTCCAAAGCGTCCACTTGAAGTTAATTTTGAAAGCAGACCTTATAGACATGGATTTAGTCAAATTAAGTAATCAGACGCGTATCACAAATGGAGGGTGAAACACACGGATCGAGTTAATCAGTCATAATAGAGACCAAATGGGATAACGTCCGTGTGTATGACTTCACAGTTTAGCATCTCATATCAATGACTCTGGACTGTGAATAAGACAAGTAAAAGTCACGAATCCATACTGAAGGACAAGTTTAAATCCGCTAAATCAACTTGTGAGAATCACGTATATGTAAAAAGTTTAAAAACTTTTCATGGTGTCAAGAAAACAGCCCATTTTCAGCTTTGTGACGATGCATTTTCCAGCTGATCCAAGAGGCTTTTTAAAGACTTTATTTAGCTTAAGGAGTAGGGGGATTTTCTCAACGTGTAAAAGGAAGTCTTCATCCTTCAGTTTACCCCAAACATTCAACATCAACACATCTGGAGATATGTGGTTTTCACTGGACAGGAAGGGAAGGAAACACTGTCATCTGAAAAGTAACTACAGCTGTCAGACAAATGTAGTGGAGTACAGAGTATATTTACCTCTGAGATGTAGAGGAGTACATGTTTAAAGTAGCGGAAAATAGAAATATACATCTTATTATTTAATAAGTACATTACTTGTGTAAATGAATTAGCCTACATTCCACTATAGGGCGGCAACTAACGATTATTTTCCTTTACGATTCATCTGTGGATTATTTTCTGGATAAATGGATTAGTTTGGTCAAAACAATTTCAGAAAATGGTGAAAAATGTGGATCAGTGTTTCCACAAAAGTCCAAGATGACGTCCTCAAATGTCTTGTTTTGTCCACAACTCAAAGATATTCAGGTTACTGTCACAGAGGAGAGAAGACACTAGAACAATATTCACATTTAACAAGCTGGAATCGGAGAATGTTTTTTTCATAATAAATGACTCAAACGGTTAATCGAGTACTAGCAGTCGGTAAGCGCCATTAGTGTCTTTACTTACTTCGTTACTTTCTTTTTTGTATGAATGAAAACTAATAATTCTGACTGAACTCCACTAAAGACCAATCCACATAGAGAAGTCTCTTTTGAAGCTCACTCCACACTATTATTTTTACCCTTCAAGTCTATTTTAGTTCTTTATGGTGAGCCTATAGCGACAGCTGCTTTTATCACACCAATCACCCGATGAACTTATCTTAACAGTATCTGTAGTGATTAATGAAGGCTCGGACTCTGGGTTACGATGACACACATAGCAGTGAACTCAAGGTGCAGCTGATGCATTGATTGGACGCATTAAGACGTTGACCTGATGATGTCGTTAGACGAAAAGTCAGAGGATCACCAAAGTTGTTACAGTTCATCATGAGGGGAAACATGAATTATGAAGCACATTTCATCCCAATACATCCAATATGTGTCAAGATATTTCAGTCAAAGCCACAAATGTGAACCTCAGGGCATAAAGGCATTAAGGCAAAGTCAGAAGATAGGAGTGTCACGAAAATGTTTAATCAAAAGCAGGATCAGCGATTCCCAGAGATTACAGAGACGGAGAGCATAGGTATATGTAAGGAGATAACATAAGCACAGGCTAATTATTGCTAACTAACATGCTAGTTAACATTAGTAATTAAACCTAAACAGCTAATGGAAGTCCAAACTGCCTGTGAGCTTCTCCTGTACTATACGGTAATTCCTCTACTGTGTGACAGTAAGTCACTTAGTTATGACACAATCGTTAGCCTATTTTTACAAAAGCGTCTGCTACGGAGCCATAACGTGAGGTACAAGGTAATGGAGCCTTTTATACATTGTCGTGTTTCTTTAGAAATAAACAACGGACAAATAGTCTTTAAACGCTTCAGATGTAAAGTTATTCGCAGTCAATTGACGTAAAAATAAAAATGACGGTCAGTGGAATGCTAACAGGAGGTGATACCTTTGTAGCAACAAAATGGCGCCATCGGAGGTTCGAGTTCTGAAGCGAAGCTTACCCCCTTGGGTAGCATGCATCTAAAGACACAGGTTAACGCTAGTTTACCGGCTGATAGCATGCAGCTAAAGACATAGGTTAACGCTAGCTTACCGGCTGGTAGCATGCATCTAAAGACACAGGTTAACGCTAGTTTACCGGCTGATAGCATGCAGCTAAAGACATAGGTTAACGCTAGCTTACCGGCTGGTAGCATGCAGCTATAGACACAGGTTAACGCTAGCTTACCGGCTGGTAGCATGCAGCTAAAGACACAGGTTAACGCTAGCTTACCGGCTGGTAGCATGCATCTAAAGACACAGGTTAACGCAACTTACCGGCTGGTAGCATGCAGCTAAAGACACAGGTTAACGCTAGCTTACCGGCTGGTAGCATGCAGCTAAAGACACAGGTTAATGCTAGCTTACCGGCTGGTAGCATGCAGCTAAAGACACAGGTTAACGCAACTTATCGGCTGGTAGCATGCAGCTAAAGACACAGGTTAACGCTAGCTTACCGGCTGGTAGCATGCAGCTAAAGACACAGGTTAACGCTAGCTTACCGGCTGGTAGCATGCAGCTAAAGACACAGGTTAACGCTAGCTTACCGGCTGGTAGCATGCAGCTAAAGACACAGGTTAACGCAACTTACCGTCTGGTAGCATGCAGCTAAAGACACAGGTTAATGCTAGCTTACCGTCTGGTAGCATGCAGCTAAAGACACAGGTTAACGCTAGCTTACCGTCTGGTAGCATGCAGCTAAAGACACAGGTTAATGCTAGCTTACCGTCTGGTAGCATGCAGCTAAAGACAGGTTAACGCATGGTTTGGACCCATGGCATCATGTGACGGACACAGGAGATTTAAGTCCACTGTTCTGCCACTATGTCAAATTTGCTTCAAAGCCTGGCGCACTTCCTGGTGGCCTGGACCAAAGTGGTGGAACGACCAACTGACCGATATCGGTATCCCTATAGCCGTGTGCTAGAACGGCTAAAAAAACTAGCAAACAATTGAAATTATTAATCAGTCGTTTAATAGCTCTTTTAGTCACTGTATAAAAGCAGCTACACAGTGTTGTTTAACTGGTTATGGAACGGCTTTACTTCAATACTGACGCAAATGAGACCATTACCGAGAAGAACGCCTGTCCCAGGTCTGATTCCCCACGAAATCAGATGAAATGATTTATGAAGGGAATTTAGGGGACCATTCAAGACACCCAGAGAACAAAACAGAGAGCACACGTTCATAGGTAGGATTTTAAACAAACATTTATTACCTCTAAGTTTCTCTTCATTCATTCACTTCTTCATAATAAAGGAGATATTTGACACCAACGTCATCATTCACGTCCATTTCACGAAATATATTCACACCTTTACAGAGGACAGTAGTAAACAAATAGGAATGAGTCTGCTCTTCTGAACTCACTGATTGACAGAGGAGCGTTTGATTCTTTGATTTTAACTCCCCAGTGTTTAACAGTCACATTAAATACAAAGACCCGGAGGTGAGCCAGAAGAGTTTCCTCCTTGATAAAAAGGCACAACGGTAGTAAAATACTTCACACCAGGCAGTCAGCCGTTCTGCCCGTCAGTTCCCTTGTTGTTGATGCAGAAACATTTCTTTAAAAATCACAGGAAAACAGCCAGCACAGTAACTGTCTACTAATGAAGTGATACAACTATGACATTTTTCTGATCATCGAACCGTGAGCAGAGCAAAATGAATTGGAAATAGTGTTTTCTGTGGTAGTTTTTGTACAAAATAAAAGTGGTTTTAAATGACAGAGCATCTTAACATGTTGTGTTTCAACCCCGACTGCTTCGACGCAGACTTAATGAAGCGAGTCTTTGAGTGTTGGAGCGTCATCAACGTCACAGAAAGGTAAAAAAATATGGCATCGCTTCACTTGTGCGCAAGACTCATTGAAATATACCGAGCGGAGCACCATGTGTCAGTGTTTCAGTTCAAGTTTGGAATAATGGCCGAGAGGGAGTCCACAACGCCAGCTGTGTGTGTGTGTGTGTGTGTGTGTGTGTGTGTGTGTGTGTGTGTGTGTGTGTGTGTGTGTCAGTCTGCATCATCTTCTAGCAGTGGATCTTTCTCTCCGGTTGAAGTGCTTGGGTTTCCATCTGATAGGGTGCCACCTTCACGTTTACTTCTCTGTGTCGGGACCAAAAGAAAGAGAAAGAGCGTTAAGCAAATTCTTACCACGTATATTCATCTAATTTCTAGTCAAAATATCTAATAACATTTAGCGTAATTTCGGATATTTCCGTGAGATACAGGGACTTGTTTTTAGATGATGCATCTTAAATATCTTGTTAAGTGAAAAAGAGTCTTGAACACATCTCGTTTTGAGTCGTATCTCAAATGAAACAAGCTTTATTGGGGAATATCATCGGGCAGAAATATTGCCACGAACCAGCTGAAGGCTCTGGCTTTCGACCCCAAGTGAAAAACCACTGAAAATTAGACATTATAATAAGATATAGGGAGGCACTGATGTATCAGTGATGGTACGTCAGCGTCATTTCAACGCTTCCCATTCATTTGTACTGGAGCAGCCGTGCAATGCATTCTGGTAGCTTCGCGGGAAATTTGGAGTTATTTGCATAAAGTTGAATCCAGGCAACTTCATGCAAATGAGGAGCGGCCGGCTCGGCTCCTCTCAAAAGTTGACTGAAATCTTTGTCCATCTGAAACGAAGACGGATTCGGCAACTGCATGGCCTATTTCTCGCTTAAAATGTTTTCAGAAACAATTCAGAAATGATGGTCGGTTTTGAAATCCGGGAGCAGACAGCCATACGTGGATTTTTGTCCAATCAGTTGCAGCCACTGTGGTTGTAGAGTGTAGACTGTTTTCTTTGCTTGCAAGCTCACAGGAAGCGTGCCTATGTTCCCACAGCCCTATATTCCCACATTTCTAAGATTTTTACAAAATTAGGCCCTATGTACCCACATTTCCTTTGTCATAAATTTGTATCAGATTTTATCCCCCTAACCCTAAAAAATGTTGTGGGAGGATAGGGCTTAAATTGAAGGGAAATGTAGGAACACAAGACCAAATTTTGAAAACATCCTAGAAATGTGGGAACATGGGACCTAATTTTAAGAAAAATCTTAGAAAAGTGGGAACATGGGACCTAATTTTAAGAAAAATCTTAGAAAAGTGGGGACATAGGGCTGACCCCAGCTCACTAGTGTGCAATGCTGGGAAGCGGTGCGATCCCTGCCGTGAAACAACATGCATATGGACACGTACTATAAGACATCGGTCTTGGCCGATATTCGCCTCGTTGTCTGCCATCGGCCAATCAGCGAACAAGATGGCATTCACCAATGGCAGTGACCCGATTTTACGTTAATGTGTTGTTTTATTCGGTCAGATTTGGAAAACAGTCCGCTAGCAAATGCAGGTTGTTTCATAAATCTGTATGATTGAATTTGTTCTCATTCAAAGAAAGTGTAATTAAGGGATGAATGACTTTAAAACGGTTATTATTTTTAGTATTTTTTTTCCTTTTCCCCGGTCACAAAAGGGGAAAACCTCAACAAAACATCGGAACACCGGAATTTCATCGGTGCAGCTAATGTATGTAGAGCACTTTTCAAAATCCACGTTACAAAGTGCTTCACAAAACAGCAAAATAAAACTATTTGGTGTATAATATCCTGTACAGTGTAGGTAAGAATAGAAAAAAACATTTTTCAAAGAAATAAAAGACAGAAACAAAAGGAGATTCAAGCTCAAATTAAATCAGGAAAGGCTCTTCAATAAAATTGTTTTAAAAAGGACAGACATAATTATGCATCAGACAAGACAGTTTGCAGCTTACATCCTCACAGAAAACATTTTCTATTTCATATTCAGACCGGTTTTCCTTTCCCGTCGCTGTCAACATTGTTCCCTTTCATGCATTTACAAAGGAAACCCCTCTATCCTGCATTTAATTTGCTTTTAACCAAAAACATATGCATTTGTTTGTGTTAGATGAACCACAAAATACTTCAATTTCAATAAATTATTCAGGTCAAAGACTGCTGTGAGTGTTGGTATCACTCTGCGGGTGGACTCGAAAAACATAGTCGTTGTCGGGCAGAAACCTTGTATCTCCATATGTCGTTCAAATATTTTTTGTTCATTAAAAGGTGCCGTAGGTAGGACTGTGAAGATCCAGGACTTATCCAAAGAATTTGAATATTGACAACTTCTCAGTCCTTCTCCCTTTTTCCGCTAAAGCCCAAAACGGTCTCCTAAGCCCCTCCCCCCACAAGGGAGAATGAATGTGTGTGTATGAGCAGTGACTGACACACAGTTAGACACCCCCCTCTGGCCCTGATTGGTGCATCTGAACAGGGAGTGGTGGATGTTTGCAAATCCCACTCCAGGCTGTAGTTGGAGCCAGAGGAGCTGGATTTATTTAATGACCTGCTTCATGTAGTTCTACTGGAACATAGGGTCAGTTTCAGCAGATATGACAGAAAGTTAGTTTTATAAGGCTTACCTACAGAATCTTTAATCAATGCTATTGCTCACCCTTTACGTGTGTCTGTGCGTTTTACAAATATTTAAAAACCATGACAAGGTGATTTTGTGGTGAGTGAAATAGCTCAAGAAAATGTTTTAGAATTAGCCCTTTTTCATTTCCTGAAAAGCTATGGTTTCGGACTACTGTACATTCAAGGTTTTCGGCCGCTATTTCAGCGCCGATATTCTCCCTGCAAACGATCGCAGGGCGAGTAAAGAGGAGGAACGCCAAATTTAGTGCTTGTGTTTGGTTGCAAACACATAATGGCAGGCCATTATGTCTGTAAGAACACACTCAATTCAATTTAATCTGAAGTATACTGCAACTTTGTCTGGGACGGAAATGGCAACAAACATCCCCATATTAAAGAATAGATAGATAAACTAGTAATGTTTATAGGCTAATTTAGACTTAATATACTGTGTTACTCTCATTATAAAGGCTCAAATATGTTTTGCGGTCCCAGACAGATTTTAAAAAATTAGTTTTTGCAGAACATAAACTTGAATATGACAGATAATCTCAGGCTTATCGTACAAAGTCAGGCTGTACCGGACTCTCCCACTGATTTATTTAAATAATATTTATTATATATTTTTTTAACCAGTTTTGTTAATTGGAGTACTCAAGCATAATATACATTTTTGTTTATGAAATTGTCAGAAATAACAGCAACATGCATAGATTTCTGTCAAATAAGGTAACACGGACTCATTGCCTTTACTGTACACTGACCGACGCTGGTTAATAAAAGCGATAAGTGATATTTGGAACAGATATGCATTTACAGTGAAAATAAAAAATTTTAAGTCAAAATTAAGATTTTGGAATGTTGCAAACTCCAACACAAAAGTTGGTTTAAATGCTTTAAGCAATTATTTAATAAATTAGAAACTTTTTAACATAATACCCAGTAACAGAGAGCTTGACCACAACTGCGCAAAAGAAATGAGTACATTTATACACGTGTATGCCTTTGTGTGTACACCCACCTGAGTTATTTATGGTACATTTCTCCTTTCTTTCTTGGTAATGTGCACCATTTTCTGTAAAGGAGGCCTAAAAGACGACCAAAATGTCTCACACATCAGCCAATCAGAAAATACAAACGATTACAAGTAGGTGCTGGTTTGATTTGAGTCGTTACGTCGTGAAAACAAGCAGCATAAAGTGGTATTTTAGATTGTGGGTGTGCAGGGATAGTAGAATTCATGCAAAGGACTCATTTCTGGGTATAATCGATTCGACCATGCAGTCAATTTAGACAGAGTGTGATTGGTTAGTTCAGCCTCTTTCAACATACACATTTAAATGTGAAGTGTTTCGGTCTGTTTGCCTCCACAGCCCTTTTAATGGTCAGATTATCATGCAGAAAAATAATGAACGAAACCTGAAATATGCTTGAAAATCGACCAACTGAGACTTCTGATGAGGATCAACAAATGCTACATTGAGCAGCTGAACTCCAATAGTAAATCTTAGCACAACGGAGCAAAGTGCAATAAATACACCAGCACTTTTTGCACTTTAATTATTAGTCACTTTTTAAGATGTTGTATTGGCTGTACAGTCATTTGTGTCCTTCCTTCATATCCTATGGATTTGAATAGTTTACCTATTCATATAAGAACAGCTCGGAGCGTTGAAACGTTCAAGTCCTTGCTTAAGACCCACTACTATTCGTTGGCTTTCAATTCAAGTTGAGCTTTGACACCTTGTCCTTTTTTCTACTGTTGGTTATTTTGTATTGTGTATTTTTTGTGTATATTATCATTTGGGGATTTTTGAGCTTGTTAAGCACTTTGGTCAGCTATGAATGTGCTATATTAATATAATTGAACTGAACTAAACTGAACTAAGATGCTTTGTTGATCTTATGTTGTTTTATGTTGATTTAACAATGGTTTCTCTGTGACATGTTTGTGTTGTGAAGCAACAGATTGTAGCGCTACGCCCAAGACAAATTTACCCTCGAGGACAATAAAGTGTATTTTATTCTACATCATGAAGGGAGTTTCTTATTTAAAGGATTCCCCAAAAACACAAGAGCTGGACATACTGTTTATAATAAAATATTTAGCCATTACAAAGACTATCCCTGCATTAGCATCGTGTTTGTGTAGCACAAACTGTTGGGCTAACTGGCGAACATTAAACTACTCGGTGAACGTGAGACTGCTCTCACGTGTGATCAAAATTTAACTGCAGTTGGACTTGAACATTTCTAGAAATCTGTTCACATCTCGCAATTTCATCAGTTGTGCATTGTTGAGCGCTGCGAATAACAATTTTCTCTTAATTAATCAATGAATCTTTGGAGCTGTAACAATGTTTAAAAATAGTAGGGAATTCTCACCACAGATTCCCAAAGTCCACGCTAACAAATTCATGATACTTGCTCTGTAAACCAGCGGTACCAAAGATGTTTAGTTCGATATCATAGAAGATAAGAATTAATCACATTTAAAAAAGGCTGGAATGGATTTTGGAATAACCAGTACTTAATTTTCAAAATAATTGCCAAATTCTGTCAATTGACAGTGCGCTGCACACCTGAAATTATCTAGAAGTTACCCAGCAGAGCTTTATGTGAGAACACAAATGTCCGAATTAGTTGGACCAGACATTAAACTTTAAGTCTTTACCCTGCCAGCTCCTGAGTAGAAAGTCTCTGTAATGTCCCACAGTGTGAATAGAACAGCTCATTGCCCGGAGAATTCACAGCGAGCGAGTGGGAGTGAGACGGTTCTATTGATTTAGGCAAAACCAAAACAAACATCCGAGGGTATAGTAGAAAAAGGGTGATTTACACGAAGACGGCAACGAAAATGTCTAACTGGAGAGATGGTGAGATGTAAGAACTTCTGTCAGTAAGGACCGACGCCGAAAGCATCAGACAGATTCAAGGAACGGCAAGAGACTCGGTTGTTTATGAACAGATTAGGAACCGAGTCATGTCCGTGTCAAGTCCTGCTGCCTACACGCTCTAACCAAACGGAGGATTTACAGGAAGTGGGAACGCGTCTGACATGGACAATCTTTCATTGTATGCTTCATGTGTGAAAGGTAAACAATTATCGGACCTGATTCTTTGGACATTGTCCGGGATTTATCTGAGAAAACTTCTTCATCGTCTCTAGGGCTGGGTACAATATTCAATACTTTTTTGGCACCGACTGAATTGCCTAATATGTATCGAGTATTGAAAAATTCCTCGACATTCAATACCCTATTTAAATTCCTTAAGGAGTAAATCTCATCAGCGTCAGTGAGCTAATCAGCACATAGCATGCTTCTGCCAAGGTCTAATAATGTCTGTGATTGGCTGTCTAACGTTACACGTCATAGAGACACACAGGAAAAACTTGTCTCGTTACACAGAGACATGGCCCATGTAGTAGGAACTGGAAAATAACATTTTATGTAATACAAGATTTGTGCTGTAATGATGCGATTTATTTTTGTTTTATAAAATTTGTATGGAAAAAGTATCATTTAGGAATCTGTATCGAAGTCACGGTACCGGTAGCGGTATAGAATATTTAAAAAAAATACCCAACCCTAATCGTCTCAAGTCTAGTTGAAGGTAGTCTACTGTATATCCACGACGTTCCACTTCTGGGATTGCTCCGGTGCTGCCAGAAATTCTGCCGTACGTCCTTTATTTTCGTCCGGATGTCCGTTACCTTCCACTTTCTTAGAGTTGGTATTTTAAACTCTGGCTGATTTGTGAGGACTATGGTTAACTGCTCCTCAGATCTCTGCAGGGTAAATCCAGACAGCTAGCTAGACTATCTGTCCAATCCGAGTTTTCTGTTGCACGACTAAAACTACTTTTGAACGTACATATGTTCCACCAAAACAAGTTTCTTCCAGAGGCTATTTTGCAGAGGCACTGTTGCTCCGCCCGGCGCTTAGCGCCGCCCAAGACAATTGTGATTGGTTTAAAGAAATGCCAATAAACCAGAGCACGTTCCCATCCTGGAATGCGTGTGTGGACTTGCAAGATCCTCTGCCACAGCGCTGTGGAGGAAGGTCTGGCAAAGCGAGACTACGTTGAAGGATGCTCAGAGGACGATAAAGCTCAACATTATAGCTACTGCAAAACTAAACAAACTAACTCTTTAACCCACTTAACAAGCCCCTGAAAGCTGTAAATCTGATGAAGCATGATCCACAACCAGCTGTGAGGCAGCAGTTTCGTAAATCAATTAATAAACACGGACGGCAACTCTTTCAATTAACAAGAAATCACTCAAATATACGTACAACAAGGATTCGTTTTAAAAGAAAAAAATCACATCGCTCTAAAAAAAAACAAGCAAAAATTTAATTTGGATTTTGGATGATTGAGATCAGATTGTTTAGGAGCTGAGAGTTTTACACACCGCAGGGTTGTCCACTCCTGTGGAAGTCATTGTCAAATTGGTACGAGACCTCTGCAAACATAAAGCATCAAAACCAACTTCTAAATCACGATATGAAAAACCTGCCAGCGCTAAGAAAACAACCTCTAAGCAAACATGTCGTCTCACTGTCAGTGTTGTTAATGGGCCGCTGATACACCAGACCATAAAAACACTACAGCAGTGATGTGATAATGTCATGTCAACACTGGCTGATAACACACTCATGAACTTTTACTGTCCGATTTATGAAATTATACAACATGAAGCGTGATGCATTTCATAACACATAACACAAACTAACTGATGACGCTGACATAATGGACATTCAGCTACTGGACACGTTTCTTAAGTTATTGGGAAATACGCTTATTTACTTTCTTGAAGAAGATAAGAAGATTTAAACCACTCTCATATCTGTACGACCAGGAGGTAGCCTAGCTTAGCATAAAGACTGTTAGTTAGTTAGTTAGTTAGCCCAGCACCTCTGAAGCTCACTGATCAATACGTTATGGGTCATTATACAAAAACGTGCCACTTTAAAGTACTGTTCTATTGCATTTAACCCTCCGGTTGTCCTCGTGGTCAAATTTGACCCATTTTCACAAAACGTTTCTTTTTCAGAAATCAGGGGTTTCTTTCAACCAAATTGTCCAAAAAAATACATTGTGCTTCACAAGTGAAAGAAATGAGCACTTCACTACTTTAATTGAATTTGGGTGTTTTGTGTGACAAAAAAAAAGTGACAACCCTAAAAGTGACAAAAAAACGTCAGGAAAAGTGACAAAAAAAACATTGTGAAAAGACGACCAAAAAGTCTTAATTTTAAATATTTTTTTTTTATAAAAACAGTGGTGGTGGTGTTGGGCGGGAAGACAACACAAGGGTTAAGTCTATTTTTGGACGACGTAGCTTCCTCCTGTTTGTTTGATTAAAAAACAACAGTGAGCAGCCGTTTTAGGAAATTACTGAGACTTTTTTTTAAATATCTGCGGGGTATTTTTAACACATTGTTGGTTTGGGTCTTTTCGTGGAGATTTGTTGACGATAAGGAAAGCCAATAATTCGGAAAACAGACTTAAACTTTGAGCCAACTCTGGTTTGTTACAACTTGGGTCGTGTTTTTGTAGTTTTGCTCACAATTCGTATCACTCATAATGTTTACCAGTGTTGTAATAAAACGCAATTGTCCTTTAATGCAAACTTTTTGAACCTTTTAAGAACATGATGATTTGATGACATGATGATTTGATGACATGTTTTTGAGAAACTGTGTATTCATACTGCAGTATTGAACCTTTTTTCTTTGCTGTTTAAGCAGAAAATGACACAAACATAAACCAAAATCAGGTTAGACTAATAATATATTGAAGATAAATGATCTAAGCTTTACTCTTAATACCATATTATCAGTGCACCCTCAATGAATTCCCCTTCTGCTGCTTTTTCCATCTGTTTATGGGAGAACGTGCGCAACTGTGCGAAGTGATACATGCAGTTAAAAAAAAAAAAAAAGCATAACGGCACACAGCAGCCTGCATGCTGTGTGGCAGCTTTACCTTCACTTTGTGATGCACCAGGGCGGCGATTACTATGGTAACCAGGCCGAGGGTGATGAAGCCGTACTGCATGTACTCCATCACAGACGGCAGGATAACCAGGTTTGTGTGGAAGTTGGTGAGGATGGGGCCATCTATGTAGCCGCTCTGAGGAGGAAATGACAACAATACATAGTGGTGGATTACAGAATTATACAATGGCTTCGGTTTTTTTCACAACTGAGGGGCAAATTCACAAAGCAACCGCAAAGGTTGAAATGCACTCCTTAGGGTGGTGCTCGCATTCAAGTGGCTAAACATAATGAAACAGGGCCTTCCTAAACCGCCTCATTGATGTGACATCCTTGCTTGGCAGGAGCAGTCATTTAGGGGACATGATGAGAGTAGTGAATCATCCAACAAGGGGAATTACAGGGAGTTCACAGAAACATTAACTAAATATGACTCTGTCCTGTCCACACAATTCAAGTCCTCACCTGGGTTTTCTGGTATGTGCCATACTATTCAAAATGACTCGATCTCTGCTCTTGTAGCCACCGTTTCTGATGAGATCAGAAATGAAATTCCAGATGCTCCCGTTTTGGGATGGCAGGTGGATGAAACAAGTGATTAGGTTTGCTATGTGGATAGTGCAGGTAAAATTCAGGAGCGCTTAATTGGATTTTTTGATGTAGGCCGAAAATGAGCTTCCCCTCTTGGAAAGACCAGCAGCCGCCACTGGATTTCGGGGCCGTTTCATGTTAAACAAAAAGGATCTTACTCTTTAACAAAAAGATCTATCTCTGTAGGGATCCTTTCCATAATGTGGTCAGACACTTAGAATAATAATCTGAGCCTGTCAGCGGCAAAAACTGAACTTTTAGTGGACGCTAACTGACGGTGTGCAATTGCCCGTTAATGTTGCAGCTTGTTTTGTCTTGCTTAATACTGGACTGGAAAAACACAGTTACTCTTTAAATCTGTCGGTCACTTTTGATTCCACGCCCAAAGTTTTGCTCTCTGAACATTTTCTATGTTCTGCTGCACAAAGGCAACCTTCATACTTTGTCACATGGATAATAACAATCAGACATAAAAGAAGAAGAAGAAGGAAAAAAAAAGGGCAAATTACACTGTATGGGCGTGTTTGCGCTGTAATATTATTAGAGCAATATCTTTTGTGAATCGGACCTTGAGACGGGGCAGATAGCGATGGCAACTGATGCACAATTAATGGGGTTATCAGCGGCCACGAGACACTCTTTTAAGAATTTGCCCAAGTTTAAATGGAAAGAGACAAACTGACTTGTTAACTTCTTATCTTTAAGGAGAAAATGCTGAACTAACATACAAAGTGCAAATCCCTACATTACATGTTCAGTCGTCAGAATAAAGAAACTTTCTGTGTGATGTATTGCCTAGTTTGATTCCTTTTGAGACTTTGAGGCCTAAATTAGAAACAGGATATTTTGTGGTTTTCAAACTCTGGCAACTCTTGTGGAAACTGAAGCAAAGCAAATATCCCCAACTAAGAAGAAACCGTGATGAAACACGGGAAAAATTGGACAGTAAGAACTTTCTCTTTCTGTTTTTTTAGAACACCAAACGTGTCTGTATCTGTAAGAAAGACTCTCTGTAAATACAATTATTAATTCGCTTACCTCCTCAAACCAGATCATTGGCATCACCACCTCAGAAATTTTCCCAGTTTCTCTACAAAGGCAAAACATTTCGCTTTAAACTCCAAGGTTGCATGGTGAATGCAAAGGAAAGCGGGAAGTGTCTTGTCATATTGAACGATACAAACAGATGCAAACACAATACATGACAAATGTTAAAGGCATGATGGTAGATTAGGGAATTATTTCCTTACGTAATTCCTGACACTCTCTTCATGTAGAGGTTGAGCTGCAGGCGAATGGACACATTCAGAGGAACGCCCGTTAGCTGGAAAGGAAAAGAAATGTGATAAATCTCATATGGGAAATAATAAAATCTGTCAGTGTTCACTTCATTAACTTGTATTTGAACATGTAAAATGTTCCCATGTAACAGAAAACCCTAAACAAAAGAAGGAAATCCTCATGCGTTAGGGATTCTTCTGGGGATCTTTTGAGGATTTTAGAGAAGTACAGTTTTAACATCAAATAGTTCACCCATGGACTCCACTACCTAAAACAAAACTCAATAAGTGAGATGTAACAGTGAAAACGACATTCGTTGTCTTAGTTATAACTCTCCAAGACCTTATACAAAGTGCCAGCCAGGCTTTGAGTAATTTCAGCTACGAAGAGTTTCTCCTCAACGCAGTAAACAGTACACGGCTGAAAGTGCGTGGACACCCGAACATGAAACTCACGTTCATTCAGCAGAACTAAAAAAGGCAGGAACATTGTCTGCGCAAGTACACAAAAGCAAATGACAACGCCGGCCTAGCCCAGCTGGCACAAAAGCGCGTTCCCGGTGAACATACTGAATGTGCTCTCTTACGCACCGGTGGAGGTAGTCTCGCTCTCGCCAGTTCTTCCTCCACAGCGCTGCAAAGGAGGGTCTGGCTAGTCCACACGGCATTCCCGGGATCGGAGTGTAAACGTGCTCTGGTTTATCGGCATTTCTTTAAACCAAATCACAATCGTCTAGGGACGGTGCTAAGCGCCGGACGGAGCCACGGTGCCTCGGGAAGGAACTTGTTTTGGTGGAACATGTGTACGTTCAGAAGTTGTTTTAGTCGTGCAACAGAAAACTCAGATTGGACAGATTGTCTTGTTACCTGTTAGCGTCAGCTAAATGACATGTGATGAATTATGTTTGTTCAAGTGTTCATTTTTCTGGGCAGTGGAGTTCAGCCCGCAAGTAAACCAGGAAAACAAAACCAATCATTTAAAAAAAAGTTTTTCCTGGCAGAACAAGTTGTGGTGCAGCCCAGTCCAGACCTCCAGCTCAGACCCAACGGACTGGAGTTAATGTCTGTTAATTACTAAAACCAGGGAGGGTTTTCTGTAGCTGGCAGTGAGGCAAATTTGGATCCACTACTCTGTCTCTGTCTTTTCTCAGATTGTTTCCTGGCGTATTTGTTTCAGCAATGCTTAGCAGAATTTAAAAATCATGCATTTGCGTTGTTCTGTTATCTTCTACTGTATGTTGGTTGCGATTCATAAATCTGACTGTTTTTATACAAAAGGCTTGGACATCATTCAGTGGCGGTTCTACATTGAATGACACCCCGGATGAGACCCCTTTCGAGCGTGCACCCCCCCAAAAAAAGATAAAAGTTAACAGTTATATTTTATTATAACAACATAAGTGAAATAGAAAATTATATTTCTCAATTGCACAAATGAGAATCCAGTTATTTAACTATTGCAATTACAACAGGAAACACACTTTTTAAGGTGCACAATCTCCACCTCCAACATTGCCAAAAGACAATGAACACAATTCTGCACAAAATATGACAGTATAGGTTATCAGAACTTAAAATAAATAAATAAATAAATAAATAAATAAATAAATATATATATATATATATATCGTATAGTATTTACATAAATGTGTACACACAAAAATATATACAATCATAAAAAATGTAACAAGAGCAGAGAGCAACAATATAAAATATTAAGAATATACAAAAACCATATAGAATAGATCCTTATCATGCATAAAAGTGATGAGCTCAAGGAGGCTCGTGGTCCCCTTTTGCTTTTCCCCCTTTCGTTATCGGTTTGTTTTTAAGTTCTGCGCGCCCATGTGACATGTAAATATGCCGGTTCGCCCGTGCCAAAAACTGCTACTGACATCATTACTGCTTTCTTGCAGCTCTTTCGTGCCACAATGTTTCCGCAGGCATTTCAACCTTCAGTGACACAAATACCCGGCTTTCATGTTTGGGAACATCTGGCGAGTGAGAGACGGAAATCAAAAAGGTACTGCTTGAACTGCAGGAAATGAAATGTCCCTGAGCCCCAGAAGTTCATTCGCACCGTACAGCAGTATCCTGGCAAACACATACATACACACACTTAAACGCTAAAATTATTTGAAGGTTCCAAGTTAGCAGGCATTACCTTGGCAGTTAATTTGAGATGGACACAACCTGTGTGTGTGTGTATCGCTTAGAGTAAGCAATCCTTTAAAGGCTGTTCAATAGATGGGTTTACGAGTGGTGTTTGGTGTTTTAAGCCCTCCAACATCATTGCCTGGAAGGCACTAGGATTAGGCAATGGCAGGGTTGCATATTTCAAACTTCTACAGGCCATCCAGCACTCAGAAATCATAAATAACACACTGCACATAGGCACCTTCCCACAGGGAATGATGAGACAAATTAATAGACTCACATCTTTCATCAAACCCTCTTCACCGAACAATAACACATTGGACCTGGTTAAACTCAACACAGACACGTGGATGCACAATATCATGAACATACTTAGGGACCACTACGACACAGTCATTGCCACACAACTGCAGGACCTTCCACCATTCACACAGGCATCTTTTAATAAATCTATTCAGTGGGGGAGGGCGAGATACAGGAACAAATGGTTAGGGTTAGGTGCCTTGAATTGAAGTCGACGGTCGCAGCGCTGCCTTGAAGTCGACGTTGGGGGCTTAAAACACCATCGAGCTTTAAGAGTTAACAATGTTGCCGACTTAGCAACTTTCTCAGAAGTTTTGGCAACTTTTAAGAGCCCTACCGATGGAGGCAGCGGTAGAGCAGCAATGTGTTATTTAAATGTGCTTTTTAACTTGTATTTACCGTTAATGTGTCTCTGTTTATTTTGTTGTTGTTAGAACTGTGCAATTAATAGAATTCCGCGCATTCGGCGACGATCACAAAGACAATGTAATCGAGAAAAAAACGAGTATTTTGCACATTACATTTAGTAAGTAAAGTCTTATTTTGTCTTATGTTCTGAAGTAGCCTGGTTGACACCAGACCCCCTCTCAGTTGTAACTGAGAGGGGGTCTGGGGAAGGGGCGCAATTGGATAGTCCTTCAACCAATCAGACCAACGATCCGGGTGATGTAGCAGCGACAGCGGCATCAACGGGTCGCTGCGCTTCAGAGCAAATCTCAAATTTGCCAGAAGTTTGTCAGGGCTTTCCCAGGCTAGTTCTGAAGGGGAATTCAAGAAGGGAAATATCACAGTTCAAGGTGTTTTCACTGTTAATGGGTTTAACTGTTTCACTGCTTTTTAACATCTTTCCAAAAGTCGACAAGTAATCCTGTTAAATAATCCTGATTTCAATATTGACCAAAATAATTAAAATTTGAGTTTTTTTCTATAATGGAGCAGCCCTAATTGTTGTTAAATTGTTTTGATTCTGTAAAGCACTTTGAATTACTCTAGTGTGTGAATTGTGCTAGATAAATAAAATGACCTGCCTCCAAATCACGCTACTTTGGGAACCAATCTGTAGTGTTAAAAAATTCCAAGGCCACTTGATTTCCCTTAATTATTAACTTTATATCAATCTTGTCTTCCTCCTCTTGGAACCAGCTCATGGGAGATTTAATCTGCACGGCCACAAACTGTTATCTTATCAAACCATAATAAAAGTTTTTTAACAACCCTTATTGACTGCAATTACGGAGAAATAGCCCAATTTCCAATTACCTTATCACAGTGCAGGTCGCAGCCACCTACGGTTACATTTACACGAGCGGAGTTGTGTAAGGTGTTCAGAACGAGCTGAGTCATGGCAAGTTAGATCAAACTTATCAGCATATCTAAAGCATTCAAACAATGTTGTAATAATCATCAGTGCACATTAACGGTTATGGCAGAGCAATAACATCACATAACGTTGAGTTCAGTTGGGTTCTTCTCTCAGGGACAGTTTAGCTTAGCGGTGACCAAATGTCTTCTTTTGCCCGGATATGTCTCGCATGGGAATGCAGATGTGTCTCGCCCCGGACAATTTTTAACCAACACCTCTCTATGACTGCACGCAACTCTGTTGCAATGAGTACAAAACACTATCAAGAGACCATAGAAGGATATAATGGCTTCACTTCCCTGTCGGAAAGGGGGTCTGTTTGTTGTCAGTTTTATATTTTTTAGAGGCCTAGAAGAGCTGCATCTGTAAGTTATTTTCAAGCAGTTGATGTGAGCCAGCATTCAACGGGAAGTCCGACTGTGTGCGAAAGCTTTGTCTTATCTATTTTTTTATCTGCTCTAGCTTTTCCAACGATTTAGGAAACAGATATGGTAATAACAATTAGAGCTGGGCGATATGGAGAAAATCAAATATCCCGATATTTTTGACCAAATACCTCGATATCGATATTGTGGCGATATTGTAGGGTTGACAATTGGTGCTTTCACAAAATATGCACACAAAGAGATTTTTGATAAATAATCATCAGTTATGTTGAAATAATAACTAAGTGGGTAAAGGCCAATAACAGAACAGCTAGAACAGCCTGGTGTGTTACATCACTCTGTCACTGTAACGCAGCCTTTAAAACCAGGAAAAGACAACACTTGTGTCATATAAGGATATTACGATATCCAAAATTTAAGACGATATCTAGCCTCATATCGATATCGCTGTAATATCGATATATTTCCCAGCCCTAATAACAATGTTAACATAACAATAACGTTATATATCAACACATTTAACTCTTCCCTGTGTTGCAGGTGAACCTGGCGTTCGCCGAGGCGGGCCATGTCAGCGTTTAGTTTACTGCCGCTTCCACAACTTCTTCCCCATCGCAGCCATATTCGCCAGCATTTACTCCATGACGGCCATCGCACTGGACAGGTGTGTGTGTGTGTGTGTGTGTGTATATGGGTGTGTGTGTGTGTGTGTGTGTGTGTGTGTGTGTATATGTGTGTGTGTGTGTGTGTGTGTGTACAGTACACTCACAGGGTGGATGTCTATGAAGAGGCCGTGCTCGTCCTCTGTGGGATTAAGGCCCAGCACGTAGTCCAGCAGCACAGGATCAGCATTGAAGAAGTGAGGATGAGAGATGAAGACTGGAGAGTCTGTAAATCCAAAAAGAAATTGTGGAATTATTATAAACCTGTCACCAGATATAGATCTTTACGTACATATAATCATGTACTCTACTTAAGAACATGGGCTGTAAAAATAGTGGACGTAGCAGCCGTGATGTCACCCATTGGTTTGAGGACTGCCGTTTTGGAGCCTCGAGTTTGGGAATCTTGTTTTTTTGGAACAGAGTGTGATGATTTTTGGACAAGACGGTGGAGCTGGGGAGGAGGACGCTGCCAGGCCATTGTGGTTTATGGTTTCACGGGGCTGCTAAACGCTAAAGGAAAGATGCCTATTTTTAACCCTTCTGACACGAGTCATCCAGCGGAGATTTACCTGCGGGTAAACACAGACTTTCGGGTACAGGCACCGTTCATCTGCATGTACGACAGTGGCGAGCTTGGTTGGCAGAAGGCTGAACAAGACATTTTTAGGCGACCAAAATGTTCTAGTTAACTTTGATGAAGTGAAAACACACAGTGAGAGGGTCAAAGTTTAAGATGAAAACACGGACAACGCTAGGGATGGGAATCCCAGGGTACCTCACGATACTATACGATACCGATAATATCACGCTACAGCAATTCTGTGAAAATCAATACATTGCTAGACAAACCTAGTAAGTAAGTAAGTAAGCAAGTAATTTATTTGATATAGCACCTTTCACAGACAGAGTCACAAAGTGCTTCACACAAAAGACATTTGATTAAAAACATTAAAATCCAAAACAGAAAATAAACAAGAAATGCAGTTTGAGTGAGGATTAAAAGAATAAAACCCAAAATTACAAACATGAGACAAAAGCCAGTTGAAACAAGTATGTTTTCAGATGCTTTCTGAAAGCGTCAACCGAGATTGCAGAACGTAGGTTAACAGGAAGAGCGTTCCACAAGGTTGGAGCTACCACTTCGAAAGAACGGTCACCTTTAGTCTTTAAACGGGTGCGAGGGACCACCAGTAATTCCTGACTAAAAGACCTGAGTCTACAATGATACATCACGATATCGGTCTAACTGAATACAAAATGCCCGTGAAAAGGTTAAGTGCAGGTTTTCTCTCTTTATTCACTGCAAGTCCAAACTGTTAGAAAAGTTTTTCAGTCTGGTCCTGTAGCATCCCTTGCTTTATCGTCTATTTTCAAATAATGGAACCATAATTCGTACGTGACCTTTAGAGATGTGTACACGTTAACTCACTGTGTCGGCAGCTGCTGACGTTCAGCAGACCGGACTGCCTACAGGGGCAGAAGCCTTCATTGGGAGCGTAATCCGTCCCGTTGGCGAACAGAGTCTTGGGTGCAACATATCGATACAGAGGAATACCCTTCATCTGCCCGTCACGCTGGTAAACAAGCTCCATGGATCTGAAAAAAAAAAAAGGCGTTTTCCATAAGCACGCGAAAAGAATTGTGCAATAAAAGAAACGAGAAAGAGTGGGAAACACTTTCACCTGCAGGCATCGGGGCTGTAGAAAGGTAACGTGCTCTCTCTGGTCATGAAGGGAGGCCACATCTGTCCAGCTGTTCCATTGATCATGTTACACTGAGGAGTCCTCCAGTAGTTCAGCTACCGACAGAGACGACAAGTCAAGTCAGGTCGGTGTGAAGATCATAATGTACTGTACATAATAAAAACCTGCAGGTGTGGCGTTGGCATCTCACCTCCGTCAGGCCGTTCCACGAGTCGACTTTGTGGACTTTCCTGATGTCGTCTTTTCCGGTGTTGATGGTGAACAGGCCGGTGTTGGAGCTGTTGAACTAAATAAAGATGTAGTTGAACACTTTATCCGCAGGAGCTTCTGATCCCTCGTTTGACCAAGAGTCCAAAACCCAAAGATATTTAAGTTACTCCCGGAATTCCAGCAGGCGTGGAGGAGTTCAAGTTCAAGTTACTTTATTGTCCCCCAATGGGGCAATTTGTTGTGCAGCAGATAGTATAGAACAAATCACACACACACACACACACACACACACACACACACACACACACACACACACACACACACACACACACACACAATACAGAGACTTCCTACTCTGCAGGCATAGTTAACACAAACAAATTAAAAAAAATGTAAACAATCAATAAATAGTAAGTCAATAAGTTATCTATGGTTCTTTATAGAATTAAGAGGTAGAATGGCTGCGGGTACAAAAGAGTGTTTATATCTGTTGGTTCTGAGTTTTGGGAGTTTAAAGCGAGATCCTGATGGCAACTGTGTTTCAGTTGTTAAAACAGTGTAGTGTAGTGGTGTGATATACAATCGGGAATCTTCACAGAGAGTTTATTTGGAAATTTAACCGGGTGCTCTTTGCCCGGTCCATTTCCTGCCCGACCTGTCGGACGCCCAGTGTGAGGCCATGCGATTACGGGAGAATCACGGGATTACAAATCCATCTTGTCAGGCTAATGCGCTTGTGTCCGAACAGTAGCGCTCCGAACCAATCAGCGTCCAGTGAGGAGCTACTGGCAGCTACTATAATAATAATAATAATAATAATCCATTTTATTTGTAAAGCACTTTTCATAAAAGAATCTCAAAGTGCTACAGAAACCACATTAAAACGCATTACAAAAAAAAAAGAAAAATACAAATGTAAAATACGCATAAAAACAGCTAAAAGAGCAGTTTAGTGCAAAAAAATAATATCTGCAAAGCCTAAGGACAACTTAAGAACGCCTGCCTGAACAAAACTGCCGTTATTAAGATGTGTGTGACGCCGGCGACTGTTTCGTTCAACACAACAATGGCGGACGTGATAGACAGATGGTTCATCCAATCACCTGCCAGGTATTTCTTTTGAAAGTGCCTGCCCTTTCCCAAACTGTTTCCAATGACGGCTTCTCAGATGGTTCTGTGTTATGTAAGGGTTAATGGCCGACGAGGTGTCCATTGTCAGGTATTAATGGACGACGGCGAGGCGTGAACCGTCCGACGCGCACCAGTTTAGCTACGAGCCAGAAAGCTAACGCTATGCTAGCAAGATCCAAAGTCAATAACATTGTGTACAGTTGGCAATCAGTAAAAATAATTTGACAGTATGTTGAACAACAAGACAAGCTAGCTATCCAGCCATGTCATTGTCCACAAAACAATATAACGACTTTTACGAAGACTTTGATCCGCGATGTGTAACGTTACTGTCGGCTGCAGCGGCGCAGCCTGAAGCAGCGAGCTGAACAGTGAACGGGATGTGAGATAACGCTATTTGCTGTGAAACAAAGTCAGTCCAGAGGGCCAGTAGAACTTACTTCTTGCAGCCTGTGTGTTTTAGCGCTATCCTGTGGTGTTCAGAGGACGATTTGGAAATAATAAATCCACATTTCCTTATTGATTTAATGTAGCGCATTAATTTAGAACAGTAAACAGACAGTTTCACCGAACTCCTTTACTAGGTGTCCTACATCACTTTTTAATGGACACCCTGCAGCCAATCAGAATCGAGTACCACCCAGACCATGGTATAATACCTGACAATGGACACCTCGTCGGGCATTAACCCTTACACACACACTACACACATACATATATATATATATATACACATCACACTACACACATACACACACACACACCACACATACAACACAACACACACATACAAGAAAAGACATACATACACACACACACATCACCACACACACACGCACGCACACAGCAGCACGCCCACACAGCAGACACACACAGACACACAGCACACACAGGCACGCAGGCAGACGAGCACACAGGCACACACACAGAGACACACACACACACACACAGCAGGCAGCAGCAGCAATAGCACACACACACACACACAGCAGCAGACACACAGCACACAAGCAGGCACACAGGCAGGCACACAAAGAGAGCACACATGCAGGAGAGAAAGAGACAAGGAGCACATAAAGAAAAGAGGACACAGAAGAAAGAGTACACATACGAATACAGGCATATATATATATAGGAGAGGAGAGAGAGAGAGAGAAAGGAGGAAAAAAGAAAGAAAGAGAGAGAGAGGAGAGGTATATATATAGAGAGGAAAGAGAGATATAATAAATATATATATAAAGACACACATATATATATAATATATAGAGAAAAGAGAATACACATATATAAGAGAGTAATATAATATATATAGTATATATAGACAAATATATATATATAGAGATAGAGAAAGGAGGAGAGAGACAGTATATATAGAGAGAGAGCATACATATATATATAGAGGAAAGAGGAGAGAGGAAAGATATATATATATAGTAGAGAAGAGAGACAGAGTAGATACATATATATATATATATATATATATATATATATATATATATATACAGTGGTATATATATATATATAGGAAAGAGATCATACACCACACACACATACCACACACACACACACACATACATAATACACACACACACACACATGCACACACACACATACACACACACACACACACACACACACACACACACACCACACATACACACACACACAGCACACACACACAGGACACACACACACACACACACACACACACACACACGCAACACACAGCAGGAGGCAGAGACACACAGCGGGCAGCACGCAGGCAGGCAGAGAGAGAGAGAGAAAGCACGGGCACACACAGAGGGAGTAGCAGAGAGACAGAGAGAGACACAGCACACACAGACACAGCAGCACAGCACACAGGCAGAGACACACACACACAGAGGCACAGGAGACACACAGGGCACACAGCAGCACACACACACACACAGGCACACACACACACAGCACAGCACACACACACAGCAGACACAGCACACACAGAGACACAGACAGACAGAGACAGCAGAGACACACAGACACACACACAGCAGCAGGCACACACAGCACGCAGCAGGCACGCAGACACAGGGCAGCAGCAGAGAGAGACACACACAGAGAGAGAGCAAGAAAGAGGAAAGACATAGACAGCAGAGTAGAGAGAGAGAGAGAGAGAGAGACAGCACACACACACGCACAGACAGGCAGGCAGAGAGAGAGAGACACAGAGAGAGAGAGGAGAGAGAGACAAGACAGATGCACACACACACAGCAGCACAAGACACACAGTGGACACAGTGAACGGAACTGAGAGGCACAGAAGCACATGGAGGGGACAACGGCAGCACTGACACACACAGAAGAGCCGTGTAGACGAGGAGCCCAGACAGAAAAAGAAGGAGCACGAGAATACGGCAGTAGAGAAGAAAGGAAGGAGTGACACACACACACGAGAGCAGAGAATAGAGAATGTGGAGGAAGGACTCCCAAAAATAGACAGGGTAATGAAAGAATCCAACTAACACACACAGCCAGAGGGAGTCTGATGGTAGAAGGGTGGAATTAGCATGAAGAAACACAACAAGACAGCACAGGAATGGAGGAGGAAACACACATGTGGAGGAAGTGGTAGGAGGGAGGTGGAAAAAATATATACATGAAATGAGGATATATGGTGAGGAAATGGAGCCAATGGAATGGATGGAAGGATGTGGTATGGATATATATATAGTGGATAGAAAGAAGGAGGAAGTGGTGGAAGCAGAGACCAGAATGAAAATAAGAATGGATGGTGATGGATGGATGAGAAAGGAAGGAGGAATATAACTGGAGGAATGGAGAACTGAAATGGGAGTGGAAACGCAAGTTATGGAGGAACGGAAGGAATGGGAGGAGTAGGATGAAATATAAGGATGGAATGGAGGGAGGATGAAGGCACAGGAATGGAGGAAGGAGTAGGGATAGTAAGGGGATAGGGAATGGAGATATAGTTTTATGGTAGGAGAGCAGAGGAGTGCAGGAATGGAAGAGGAAAGGAAGGTGGAAGATAATGGAGTAGGTGGAGAGGAGGGAGGAAGGAGGGGAAGGGTGGAAGGTGAGAGAGGGGGAGAATGGAGTGGTGTGGAGAATGGAATGGAGAAAGATGGAAAGAATGGAGGAGGAAAGGAATGGTATGGAACCCTTATCAGATCGATCAAGGAAATACAAAGTGAAGTGAAACAGCTGCTGCAGCTGAACCAGTCCGTCAGCATCAAAGATGAATAAACTCCAACTCTCATGCTTTTATAGCTTTACTAAAAGTCCTTTCCTGTCATAATCCTGCAGGACTGGTTTTTGCATTATTAAACATGCTAAATGTTCAATGTTGCATTCACAGTGCGACACGTCCGGAGCAGAGACCTCACTAGGATTTAAAGACAGGAGGTGATTAGCCCCCAGGGTATTTGTAACTCACTCACTTCTTCTGTTACTTCATTATTGCCATGAAAGGGGCAATAATCTGTTTGTTTGACAGATATTGTTGTATTAAATCGGAGTCTTTTGCGATTTCAGCCTGCAGCAGCTGTTTCACTTCACTTTGTATTTCCTTGATCGATCTGATAAGGGAAAGCCAAATCCTGGTTTCGATTTTAGTTTGTTTGACAGATATTTGCCTAAGCAATGGCAATGAAAATTAGAAATTTTGAAAATGTTTTCGCTTCATTATTATTATTATTATTATTATTATTATTATTATTATTATTATTATTAGACTATGATGGTTGTCTTGTTGTGTAGACTCATTTTTGATGAATGAGAGCAGTCAGCGCTAATCTCCTGTGACCACTTCATAATAAAAGTCAACTCGTGTTTCGCCACAAGTCCCTGCTGAGCACACCAGCTCCGCACACTCCTCTCAGAAAACCCCCGTATCGTTCCAAACTGTGAACCCAGCGCAGCTGCTATATCCCCCCCCACAAGACATCCCATTCTTTCGGTCTTCTAATATAAAACTAGCATATTCGTCTAAAAACATTTTTACGTCCGTATCATTCTAACTGTCCATGGTCTCATTGATGTCCAAATGATTTCCGGGTATGCAGCCGCTTACTACCTACGCACGCCTCCGGTCACGAAAAAAATGAATGAGGAATAAGATTTATACACACATTTTAATTTCCGAGTTCCATCTACAAACACATCAAAGAAAATCGGATAACGAGATAGTTTTTCGTTTTCCGTTTTTTAATATCAAAACAAAAAACGAATAATGGGTTGTTTTCCGTTTTTTGTTTTCCTATTTACTAATGGTAATTGGGAAACTGGCCGTTTTTCGTTTTTGTTTTTTTCCTTTCAAAACGAAAATCCGTTGGCCGCCAAGTACACGGACCCAGGCGCCCCTTAAGTTCCATATTTAACTGGGCCTACAAGAAAAGCCTTAAGCCTTTATACACCTTTATGCCTTTTTAGTGCATAGAATACTAAGCTACACAATTCATTGTTGGTATGCTTTAATGTTAAACATACATGTGACAGTGCATCCATAACATAAACTGTATCTGTGGATCTTAGTGACTACCTTATCTATGGGCCAGTAATTCATTCATTCATTCATTCATTCTGCTAGATGAGGCTCTAGTACCTAAAACGTTGCCTACTATTTATTTTTTGCAACCTAGACAGTGTGCAGGAGTTTCTTTGCAACTTTTGACCTACTTATCTCCCTCCAACGCACCTGTCTCACGTTATAAAATAGATGTGCAATGTATTTTTCTGTACTAAAAAAAAATAAAATAAAAAAATTCAGTAAATGACCCCCTAGGGGGCCCCAGACTCCCTGTTGAAGATCTCTGCTTTAGAGGAAATTCTGAGCCTAAAAAGTATTGCATTTGGTACTCAGCCCTAGATGGGAGTAAAAAGGCAGATGGGATTGCGGGTGAATTAACTAGAGAGAGTGTGTGTTGATGCAGCAGAGGAAATTAAGTCTTACCAGCACCAACATGTTTGGAATCGTGACGACATCGGACTCGTTCCCTGAAGACATGGACGGCTCAAAGAAGTACGTTCTGTACTCCCTGTAGGACACGGTGCCGTTGGCATGAAATGTGATGTTGTCTTTCTGAATGCGTTTTCTGAATAAATAAGTAAGACAATATTAATAATTAAACATTCATCTCCCTCACAGTTACAGCCTCAGATGGATAGATTTTCTCACTAAAGTCTCTCTGAACGTCGTCTCCTTACTGTCCAGATAAGAGAAGATCAATAAGTTCATAAAAAGCTTTTTTTTTTCCATGCAATGATTACTAAAACTCTGCAGCCTATGAACGTTATCAGACACTCCAGAACATTATGTTCAGCCCGTTTTTTTCTTTAAGTGTCTTTAAGCCTGGCCCACTTTTGGGAACACTATGTTCCCCTTAAACAATCTGTACATTAAGTAGGTCATTCTACATGCCATAAATTAAACTTATCCAGAAACACAGAGGGATGTGGTCCAAACATTGTTTCATAAGTATTCCATTTGTACAACTGAGGGGTACGTTTAGAGGGTTGAACTCTTTAAAATAATTAGGTAACACTTTATAATAACCATCATTAATAGATGGTGAATTGATAGTCAATTAATATTTATATTAATATAAGGTTCAATCCTCTAAACGTACCCCTCAGTTGTACAGATGGAATACTTATACAATAATGTTTGGACCACATCCCACTGTGTTTCTGACATGTAGAATGATCTACTTACTGTACAAATTGTTCAAGGGGTACATAGTGTTCCCAAAAGTGGGCCAGGTTTAAAGACACAGCTGTACTTGAGAACATTAGCAGCTTATGGATAGCGATAGCCTGCACAATGGAGTTTTCAACGGAGTGCGATAAAAAACATACAAGATAGTCTCAATTTGAATCCAAATATCTCAAATATGTGAGACAGGTAATCCTATTGGTCATATAAATTACCCAAAGCAACAAAAAGCAGAGAAGGGACCTGGGTAAACATCTTGCAACATATTTACAGGCTGCAGGACAAAGTGTGCTGCTGATAGGCAAATAGATAGAGATAGAGATACTTTATTTATCTCAAAGGAAATTAAGGTGTCCAATAGCTTATACACAACATACATACACATAGGCACACAGACATATGACATCCAGGCAGCAATACATACTACAAAAATACAAAGGAAGATATCAATAGTGTGCCCTTACAGTAAAGTTTGGTTGTAGCATGTTTAAAGGAGCAGTGTGGAAAAAAAGGTATCATAGTGCAAGATAGTGATACCTTGCCAGTGCAAATTCTATATCTTTTCAAGTACAACAGGCACAATATATAAAAAATAGAATAATCATTACTTAACTATACATAGACATTAGTAAAGACTTGAAGAAAAGTTTAAGTTAAAGTTGAAAACTGTCCATACAGACAAAAAGAGAGCATGGTGTATTGACCATACGGGCAAGCTAGCAAAATGGGCAGGTGGCTAATATAGCCAATAAGGGAGTCCAACAGTGCCAATCAGTCCAGTCTAGGGTAGTTTATGTGTATGTATAAAAGGCACCCAGACGAAGGCATGGTACGAAGGGCAGTGTGCAGAGCAGACTTAAACACTTAAGTCAAATGCAATATAGCAAAAAAGAATGCATAGTTTTTGGTTTTTCTCAGGGAGGTATTGGATGTACCTGTACACATAAGGTCCTTTCTGCTCCACCATGGGCTTCTCTCCGTCCAGGATCTCTTTTGGGTTGAGGACGTTGAAGAAGTACACAGACATGTAGAACGGCACGGGGACGTCCTTCCACATGGTGTAGGAAATTTCATTATTTGGGTCGATCACTGTGTTCTGACATGAGAGGGAGAGAAAGAATGGTAAAATCATACAAAAGGGGATGCAACAATTGTTTTCTCAATTCATCGTTTGAGAAACGTTACTATCATACATGTTAAAGAAAAGCATCAAATCTTTAGATTTAGGAAGTAGAAAAACAGCAAATATTGGACATTTTTACTTAGAAATGTACTTACTTCTTTAAAATGTCAAAAAAAGGTAAAAAAAAAAAAAATGTCAATCAGTGTTTCCCAAAGCCCAAGATGTCGTCCTCTAACTTTGAATTTTTTTAATAGAATTTTTGTAGTTTGAGATCAAATCCAATATCAGTTGCACTTTTGATAATTCAACTTTATTTCAGACACACAGCTCCATAGCAGTATAAAAATATGTAAAACACAACAACCTAGAGGATAAGGATAAGAGGACACATTTGTTATTTTGCACGGTTTATATAAATAAAGGAATACTTTTCAAGTATCTGCAGCTCATCCGGTTAAAAAAAAAAAAAATCCTGAGAAAACCGTATTGTGAACTTAAAATCGTAAGTCGTTTTGAATCGTGAGTTGAGTGTATTGTTACATCCCTAACTGCATCATAGCCATAGACTGTATAAAACACATTTTATGTAAAAAATAAATAAATAAATGGAGTAAAAAGTACAATATTTGCTTCCAAGTATTGGAGTAGAAGAATAAAGTGGCACAAAATGGAAATACTCAAGTAAGGTACAAGTTATGTCAAAAACAATTCTCGATAAAAAATAAAAAAAAGATTCACAGTATGTAAATGTAGTTACTTTTCCCATGCAATTGCATTAGACATACAATTTAAAAAAAGATGTATATGAATCGATATTTGGAATTCTATGAATCGATTTTGAATCGGTAGAGCTTGAATCGCAATTGAGGCTTGACATTTTTTTTGCATACCCCTAGTCAAAGTAGTTCTTAAGTGGAGTAGATGAGTAAAATGTTCTTGCAAATGTAAAAACAGCTGCTTCAAGCTTTCTTAACGTCTAGTACAGAAAAATTTAAAAAAAAAAGGTATAGATCCTACTTACGTAATTCAAAGGCAATTAAGGATGCGCTGTTGCATCAGGTTTTATGCACTTTGTAACCTAATATGGTGGCTATGATTGATTTTCTTCCTCATAATGCACATGTAGGCATATTCATATCTTTTATCTCACAGGGCATGTGGAATATCTTACATATATTTGGTTTCATGTTAATATATTATTGTGGTTTTGGTGTACCGCTTATCTGTCTTTTGGCCACTATAATGTTTTAAGTTGACTGCAGCTGTGTGTAGCACTATTGCCCAAGCAAAATGTCCCCTTAAAGACAATAAAATATACCTTATCTTATCAATCTTTTTATTCCACCACTGAGACATATACTGAATAAACACATTTCTATCTTTCACTTTCGTCCCTTTCACGCAGCAGTCTGGAGCTTTTTGAAAAGTTCGGCTGTGGTCACAGACTAAAACTTGACTCGGCACGTTAAAACACGGGTCGAAACCAAATTCAAATAGTATTGTGTAAAGTTAAACATGCTAAATGTCCATGTCAGCACGCTGGCTTACCTTCACTACTTGGTCGTCGATGATTATTGGTCCTACAAAGGTAAGAACCGTCCCAAAAAACACCGTGAGGACCCCTGCTACTATAAACCCAACAGCGACTTTGGATTTATCGATTGCCATAGCTTGTTATTGACAGCCGACAGCCTGTGACCTGTGTCTGTCTGTAGCTTGTTTACATCCAGAAAAAGGCTTTGTGGCTAAACGGCTAAACAGAGTTAGCTAACTGCGCCAACAGACTACAATAAAACCTCAACATAAAATACTGTAGTTTTAAGCTTACAGTCTAAAGCCCGACCGGCTTTTTTAAACCTTTAGAACCATTCTGCCCCATCTCGATCTGTAGCCGTATTTATAAACCTTTCGTCACGCCTCCGCCGCGCCGAGGACTCTGGGAAATGTAGTTCCCGCTCATTCTCCTCTAAAACAACCAGATTATACAACACTACTTGAAGAAGTAGGCCAGGTGTGTCAAACTCAGTATAGGATCTTTGACTGTATTATTGCATGTCTCATATAGCCTTCTCACTTACAGTTTGGTCAACATAAAGACCCCAAAAAGTCAGCAATAAAGTAACTTAGCCATCAAAGAAAAAAGTGACAAAAAAAGGTCGAAAAAGCAACAAAATTATCGGAAAACAACGGCAGGAAAAATTGCGGAAAACGAGTCAAAAGCGTCGGCAAAAGTGACAAAAACTTCAGAAAAAGCAACAAAGCATTGCAAAAACTACAAAAAACTAGGTGCGCCAAAATGTACTGCGAACCTAAATTGATATGCGGGCCGGATCAAAATCTGCAAAGTAAATGTAGTAACACCACAATGAGATACTTTGTTACAAGTAAAAGTCCTGCATTCAGAGCTTTACCTTAGTAAAAAATACAAAAGTATTAGCCTCAAAATATACTTGAAGTACAAAAACAGTAGTGCTTCCTGCTGAAAACAATGATGTAGCCTATTTTTTTTAACACCAAATAGCCTGCAAATGGTTCCAATGTGAAGCCTTTTTAGCACAAGACAGTGGTGTAGAGTACGTGATACGCAGGTATACCCAACAAGAAAGCTCCAGCATTTCCGTATCCCCACTTAAAAATGCGCAATGGCATGTAACATACTTTCAATTATAATTTTGAATTGTCATCAGTGTTTTTCTTCTTCACATAGGGGAAGAAGAAGGCCCATACATATACAGTACAGTATACCCACTATAATGCATTAGACTACATCACTGGCACAAGACTGTAAATTATTACAGTTAAGGTGGGAAAACACTCATAGGATTCATTCAAAAGTCAGAGTTGCATTCTTTTGTTTAACATCTTACCATATTGTCAATCTTTTTTTTTTATTGTTGGAAAGTTTCTCCTTTAAGCAGAAGGTTATGCTAAAATGTAATGTTCTCAAAACGGTTTTAACCTGCTATATTAGGGTGGAGTGGTAGTTAGCATGCACTTGATTAGTTGGTAGCCCAAAATACCTCAAACTTGCACTTTCAATGAGCCCAGTTAGTTAGTTAGTTAGTTAGTAAGGAACTTTACTACGAATACGAATGACAGGGAGTCAACAAACACATAAATATAGTAAAAATAAAAGTGTGTGTGCCTAATAAAATGGGAAACTAGATCAACGTATAAGCAATGAATTCAGCATCCTAATTGCATTTGGCAAGAAAGACTTCCCGTACACATTTAGTTTGCGCCTTGAAGTCACCAGCTGTGACACCTAAACAGACTTTATACTATGGGTGATATAATAACAATAAATACCCTAACCCTTACCCTACATGTGCAAATGAGTGGCATAGTCTAACACCTTCGCACTGCATGTCCATGACGGTGCACAAGTCGGTGCGATATCTGCAGGGAATGACGAAGAAAAAAGAAACTGCAGCACACATTAGGTTTTGTTAAGACTATATGAGATGCCCGCGGATTGATAAACATGCAAATATGGGGAGCAGGATAACGGAATGGGCTGTAATTTTCCCTGGAATCCGATCTGTGTTATGCACACACAGTACAGTTTGTGTATTTTTTATTTTTTTATTTAATATTTTTAAGGAAAAAACATGGGTTACACTTTACTTGAAGCAAGGTATGAACTATAAAACTTGATAAACAGTATATATATATTACAAGATCTATTAAGATGCAATTTTTTTTTTTTTTTTTTATTTTTATTATAAATAAAATAAAAAAAAAAAAAAAATAATTTTTTTTTTGTTTTTTTTTGTGAAGTTTTGTTGTTTTGTTTGGTTTGGGACTTTATTTTTGGGACATTTTTATTAAATAAAGGGGTGGTTGTGTTGGGGGGTGTGTTGTGTTTTTGGGGAAAGTGTTTTTCTCAAGAGCACCTGGTGGTGCCCAAGAGGTGAACGGGCTTCTCCGCCACACTCTGTACTTTGGTCCGTACTGGGACTTGAACCAGCAACCCTCCCGTTCCCAACCCAAGTCCCTAAGGACTGAGCTACTACCACCCTTATCGCTATAGTGATATGAGACTAGATATCGTCTTAGATTTTGGATATCGTAATATTGTAATATGGCATAAGTGGTGTGTTTTTCTGGTTTTAAAGGCTACATTACAGTAAAGTAATGTCATTTTCTGAACTTACCAGACTGCTGTAACTGTTCTATTATTTGCCTTTACCCACTTAGTCATTATATCTACATTACCGATGATTATTTATTTATAATATTTTGTGAAAGCACCAATAGTCAACACTACAACACCGCTGAGGTATCAATATCGAGGTATTTGGTCAAAAATATCGTGATATTTGATTTTCTCCGTATCGCCCAGCCCTAGTTCAATGTAAAATAATTAGTTTGAGCAAAGAATAAAGAACACGTTCTGAATAAAACCTCCTTTATTAATAAAGAAAACTGAAATGAAACAGGAAATGGTGTAAGAAAGTATTCAAATGATGCTGTTACTTACCTTTATTACTTGGTCATTCATCACCGCTGGTCCCACGAAGAGAAGAACCGCTCCAAACACCGCGGTCAGAGCCCCTACAACTATAAATCCAACAGCTACTTTGGCTTTACCGATGGTCATGGTTGCAGTTTTCCTTCGCAACGAGCTGAACTATGAACGAGAGCTGCAGCGTTCAGGTCCGAGGATGAGCAGTGATGGATGCAGAGGAGTCAGGCCTGTTGGCTGGGTTTATACTCTGCAGACCCCGCCTCTTCACACACTATGGGGCGGTGTACACATCCTGTTTCCCAAATGCATGTTAAATAATCCTGTACTGCAATCACGTTTTTAGTCAGATGATTTCACCGCACGTCACTTTGTCTGATTTAACGTGCAGTGAAGTTGAAGTCAGCACAAATCACGTTTGTCGTGCTCCGGTGGTGTTTTTCACTCAAGAATCAGAATTAAATTACATTTTTTAGTGTCAAATCATCTCAGGACACCACAGAGACAGAGTAGGTGTAGACCACACGCTGTAATTAACAGACAGCCAACAATTCCCCCACCCAAAGAGCACTTGGTGCAACAGGGGCCAGGAAGAACTTCCTTTAAACAGGCAGAAACCACGGACAGAGCTGGCTCTTGGTGGGCTGCCATTTGACACTGCTAGTTAGGGGAGAGGAAGAGAAAGAGAAAGGGAGTAAGGGAGACAAAGAGAAAGGGAGTAAAGGAGACAAAGAGAGAGGGAGTAAGGGTAGAGAGAGAGAGAGCGAGAGGGAGAGAGCTACAGAAATATGACTCATAATAAATGTCTTAATGGCAGACTCATAAACACAATGAATCTGACTCTGAAAAAGGAAGTGAGATTTAGCATAATATGAAAATCTTCTTGCATAAGGCCCAATGTGTTGCCAATGTTGGAGGAAAGCTGCAAGCACAGAAAGGAGTTTCCTAATTATTATTAAGGAGATATAAGTCCTGGAGATATTCGTAAAAGGTGCTTTTCTGGTTCTAACTATTCTGCTGGGTGTCCCTAAAATTGGGGAATATGTTGAAACATGACTTTACTTTCTACAGTGTTAACACAATATGGATGTATACACACTTTTGAATTAGAGCAGAAGGTCAAAAGTTTGGCCTCATAGTCGATGTTACGTACATAACAAATGCATAAGAAACGTGTCAGGATGCAGGACTTTGCAGTTATTTAGTTAATTAAGTCTTAAATAGTCTTCGTTTTGCTCAAATGATTGAGACTTGCAGCGGGGAATGCTTGACAGTTGATGTGTCTGGTTTTCGTGGCCCGGTTTTTCCAGTTTTGCAGGGGATTGACTCGGTCACGGCCACCCTCATTGTGTTGCGTATGCTTATCTCAGCTGTGCGCTTGTTGTGTTTTGAGTAGCGATGCTGTGATGCTGTTTGAAGAGGAAATCCACTTGACACTGTACTTGATCATAAAGGTTTTATTACATCAAGTTTCCAGCATCAATGACGAGTCCTGCAGAACCCGGAGAATACAAAGCCAATATGCAGCAAGTACATGGTTTATAAGGGGTACGTTTAGGTAACATGTTAGATAAAGGAAACAGTTGTGAGTTGGGAAGTAAAGGTCTGAGTCCCTTTGAGGTCAGAGTCTCTTTGGGGGCTCCAACACGACACATAAAATCATTGATCCCACTCAGTCACCTAATCACAGAATCAAAAAGGACATCCTCTTCAACACATCACTCTGCTGAGAGGAAAATCATTGACCTTACATCCCTAACACAGTGCTCATGATTTCTCAGCATATTTGAGCTTTATACAGACTTTCAACTTATAGGGCCAGATACCACACGCTATACACTGAAGATTAATTCACTAGATGTGTCATATTTAGAAGCTCGGTTCTAGAAGGCGCTCTGCAAAACTTGTGCTGAATTGTCTATTATACACAAATATTATTCGGCGTTGGACGGTGATGGCAGATCTTGAGATAACAGACATGTCAGGAGTAAAAGTGTGGGACTAGTCATACATCCGGCCGAAAAGAGGGACATCCGGCGGAATTTCCTGCAGCACCGGAGCAATCCTGGGAGTGGAACGTCGTGGATAGAAACTACCATATATCAGATCCATTTGGAATATGCAGCACCAGCCTGGATTACCTCCTCAAAAACACCAATTAAACAGACTACAATTTAGCTAGTCTCACATTGCCAGATCTGGTAAGTTCTGGCCACCCCACAGATGCATTCTGGGATAGGAGAAAAAAAAAACGCTCTGGGTTGTTTGCGTGTCTTTAAAGCAATCACAACGGTCTTGGGTGGCGCTGAGCTCGGGACGCAGCGACGCCGGCTCTGCTAAGTAGTCTTGGGATTTCTCTGCGTGACGAAATTTTTTAGGATTAGGACAGATATAAAAAAAAAAAAAAAAAAAAGGCATACGAAACTTTCGGACTCAGTGCGCAAGGGCCTTAAGGTCATATTGCAAATGTCAGCAATTCGAGGGATAACTGCAGACAGTGTTGGGCAAGTTACTTTCAAAATGTAATACATTATAGATTACTAGTTACTGTCATTTGAGAGTAATTAGTTATATTACAATATTACTGTCTCTGAATTGTAATACTTTACACTACTTTTGCGTTACTTTCACCAAAATAACTTTGATTTGGCAGGTAGCTTGTGAATTTCACCATCGGATCACTAAAGTCTCCTCTTTCTCCACTTTAATACATCATAGATTATTCATAATATGTTGTATAATTAATTATGAATATGCAAAGTAACTAAAGCTATAAAAATAGAGAAGTAAAATGTACAATAGAAAATGAAAATACTCAATTAAAAGTACCTTACAGTTGTATTGAAGTACGGCATAGTTACTCTCCACGGCTGATAAAATGCAATGATATTACGTGTAGCAAGCCTAAATATTAATTCCCGACATGTTTCTGTCTGTCAGCAGCTCGGACACACTGCTGTCCGCCCTGACGTACCGTCTCCTGTTGGGACACAGATGTTGTCCGTACCGTCTCTGGTTCTGGGTCTGACCACGGGAACAGAGACTGGACAGCTCGCTCCAACGCAGCGTAAAAACTCCTGAAAATAATGTCCATCTCGCAAATGTATCTGCAGTCATCTCAACCGTCGAATACAGCAACAGGAAATAACACTCACAGATTTATTTTTTCCTGTGAAGAAATGTTTCCCGGTGATGGGGAATTCTTAAAAAAAAGAAACACCAATAAATGTTGCGTTAAAATGCGTTGGAACTCGCGTTACTGAGATTGTAACGGGTATAATATTACCAAAATTTAATTAGTAATGCGTTATATCTTGATCTTGGCATCAAAAAGTGACGCCAAGATCAAGCGGATCGTACTATGATGTTAAAGCCGCCTACACATGATAGGCGTGTGGCATAGTGGCGTCGCGCACCGCTCGGATTTGCCGCTTTGCGATGCGCTCAAAGTTCAAATGAGTTCAACTTTGACCTAGTTGCCGCTGACCTTTCGAAAGCGCAACCAATGAGTTAACAGCATGTTGTTACCTAGCGACGGGAAATAGCTTCCTTGCCACCCTTGATGGCGAATACCTGCGCTGCGCTTTGCTCTGCGCCCTACCGAGCGGTGCGCTGAGAGCAAATCGCTTATCACGTGTAGGCGGCTTAAAGCGTAACTCTCGCCAAAATGGAAACTAGGGTCTTTTTGTGAACTTTCGTTTAAAAGCATAATTAGGACGGAATCGCCACTTTCAACGTTTATCGTATTCTCGTTTTTCGGTCAAATTACCTTTTGAATGGGAGTGCTAGGGGCACTTTTATGCTAGCCTCAAATAGCTATTTTTAAAACACTAAGAAGGCTCGACACAACATGAAACTTTGCTCCAAGTATCACCAGGGGTTCTACACCTTAACAAAAGCGTTGACAACATTGTTTGTGTACCCAGAGTTTACTAAAAAGAAAGGTTTTGAACAACTCACCGCAGCTCTTATTGTTTCCGCCCGCTAACACCTCGGCAGTCAAAACGAGTCGATATCCGAATGCGAATGAACAGACTCCATATGAGGCTCCTTTTTCAACTACATGGTCTATTTTTTTTTCAACAACGACAAAACAACGACTTATCCGTGCATTTATATGGAACTAAGCTTTAGGAGCTTTCCATCTTGTGATTTTATACCTGTCATGTGATTTTATACCTGTCATTTTTAAAGGCTGCCTGTTTTACATCTGGCTGGGGGACTACTGATGAAAATTAGCACTTTTGAGCTAACTCGGGCACATTTACATTGTTTTAATGTTGATTAATGTTCACTGTCCCCTTCCAAAAATAAAGAAATCAAAATCTTTACTCTCCTCCCTGTTATGTTGCATTCGGAAATCCATTGTTTTTGACTGATAAAATGGCTGTGGATGGAAACAACAAGAGCTACGGTGAATTATTGTCAGGGTGTCAGAGGATGTAGGACCCAAATGCAGAGACGACAGACGGCAGTGTGAGCTTGGAGGATTTAATAAAAATAAGAAAGCCATACCAAACAAAAGATGTCACGGGAACAGAAGGCAAAAACAGGTACAAGCAGAATCCCAAAAACAGGAACAGGCAGGAACAGGCAAAACCAGAAAAAAAAAAAAAAAAAGAAACACCGAACAGCAAACAACAATCCGACAAGAGACAGACAGAACAGAGACTAAATACACAGGATAATGAGAAAACAAGCAACAGGTGACACTAGGCTGGGAAACAAGTGAAACACATTAGGGCAATCACAAGGGAGGGAAAACACAGGAAGTAAATCAGACAAGACAAGACCGAAAACCAGACCGTCAAAATAAAACAGGAAACAGAACATACAGACACACGGGAAAACAAGACAGGAACTACAGCTAGACAAGACAAGGGAGGAAACACAGGCTACAACAGAAAACAGAACAAATACACAACAAAAACAGGAAACAAGAACAGAACCTCAAAACCAACAGAACTCAAACCCAAAACCATGACAGTTATTCAAAAACTTTCTTTTTAGTAAACAAACAATGTTGTCAATGCTTTCGTTAAGGTGTAGAGCCCCTGGTGATACTTTGAGCAAAGTTTCATGTTGCGTGGAGCCTTCTTAGTTTTTTAAAATAGCTATTTTAAGGCTAGCTTAAATGTGCCCCTATCACTCCCATTCAAAAGGCCATTTGACCGAATAACGAGAATACGGTGACTCTTAAAAGTGGCGATTCCGTCCTAAATATGCTTTTAAACGAAAGTTTGACTCGGGTACATTCACAAAAAGACCCTAGGTTGCATTTTGGCGCGAGTTACGCTTTAAAGGAGACTTTTTGCGTTGATAACATACGTTTCCATATTGTTTCTAACTCGATGCTGCGTAATTAAGAACTCTGAACATCACGCAAACCATCCTGTTGTTTAAAATAGAAAGATATTATCTGTATGTGGCCCCCCAGGAGATTAAACTTTCAAAATCTTTCACCACTGATGTGCAGTGCCTCCCACATCTTTATCCATGGATTTGGTGAATTTGGGGCGATGAAGAGGTCCTCTCTTATGGAGCGCACACATGATCGCCTTATACGTATTAAAGACACATAAAGCCACAGAGCAGAAGACGCTCATCTGACTGCTGTGTGAAATCTCTCCTCTTCACATCGGTTTTGGCCTTTAAAAGCAAGAATTGTGTTTCCATTATAGACTAAAGTGACATTTTCCTCACATCACCTCTTCCTTCCTAAATGCTGATTGTGGGATTTCATTAAAAAAAAAAAAAGGAAGCTTTGAGCTTCCCCTTGTACTAAACATCATGTGTTTCCGATCTGATGCATATGTGTCATTACTTTAAAGAATTGCCCACCTAATGATTGACCCAACATACTGGGTCACGTCACTCATTGACTTGTTTTTAAGGACAACGCACAATTAACATTTCTGTAAATGAGCCAGCCAGCTAATTTTCAACTGTAGTCCTTTGGCCAGATAAATAATTAGAATAGATAGAATACACTTTATTGTCCCAGAGGGGACATAGTGCTACAATCTGTTGCTTCAACAGAAAAACCATTCTAAAATCAACATAAAATAAAATCAACATAAACACAAGATCAACAAAGCGTCCTAGGACACAAAAGAAGGACACACATGACAGCACAGACAACACAACATCCTAAGAATTAACTGAAATAATTAAAGTGCAAAGTGCAAAAAGTTGCTGGCGTATTTATTGCACCCCTTGCTCTGCTGTGCTAAGATTTACTACTGGAGTTCAGCAGGTTGATGGATGTGGGGACAAAATGTTATTATTTCAGAATTTGGATCTTGTAACACGTACAGTGTTATCTACAGAGCTGAAAAAGATTGTTAGATTCAAGTTAATCGGCAACTGTTCGAGTCATTTTTTTAGTGAAAAAGAAGTACGAAATTCTCTGATGTCAGCTTGTTAAATGTGAATATTTTCTAGTTTCTTCTCTCCTCTTTGACAGTAAACTGAATATCTTTGAGTTGTGGACAAAAACAAGATATTTATAATGAAATAAAAGATAATGTAGCTTTCCAGGTTAAATAAAGGGTAAACGTAAGGTACAAAAAGCTTAAGTTAGAGTATGTTGTTTAAATCAGAGATCAGTTGGCTGGAGTATTTATGTATGCACAGAGCTGTTGGCAGACAGGGAGCGCATTGTTTCAAAAGCGCTGCGAGGAAACTGAAGGCTTCAAAGAGGTCCATCATCAGTTTGACACGGGTCCCAAATTTGACTGAGAACTTGTTTCAGATTTCCAGACAAAGATCAGAGCACCGGGTTCTTCTCTGGCATCTGTTAAGAGACAGACGTAACCAGCTGATCTGTGGGTGACATTCAAATGCTCATCATACGAAAGCAGTGGTGTAGTCTAGATTTTTTTGCAGTGAGTTAACTGATTGTTCCTTCCCAGCCTCATACACGGCCGTCGTAGAGCGACAACTCATACGTAAGCGCGTACAAAGATCCTCTATACTTAAGATTTAAAGCAGCGCCAATGGTATGATACGATCCACCCTTCCTGTCTCCTAAAGGGGTGTGGCCTCGTTTGAACGTGTAGTGAACATAGTGTGGATGGAAGAAAAGTTATATTTGTATAATTAATTAATATTTCCTTTTGCTAAGGTTAGATATTTACACAGTTAAAAGACATATTTAGCATTAGTGAGATTAGTTTTGTTAGGGTGTTCACCAACGTTAGCTGACGTTAGTCTTCTCTGTGTTGCCAGGTCTCATGATAGTTTGGTCCTGAGACAGAAACAGGTCTAGAAAAAAGTTAATTTTCTCCTGAAATCTGAAAAATGCCATTTTAGTGTCAGAATGTTCTTGAGATATGTGGCTTGTGGAAAATGGGTCCAATATCTACTTTGGTGACTATGGGGCGAAAGAATCGCTCATAATCTGTGTTCATGTTCACTTCTCCCGTTGGAATCAACTCACTCAAAACACGCCTCTTGCCGCTAGTCAAGAGGCGTGGCCGTGGTAGAGCCACGTGACCCAGATACAGGAACAACGCATCCTCATGAACGGGTTCATATGATATCGTACAAAAAGTCATGCACACTAAAACGAATATTCGAAAAGAGACCTCCTGACATTGGCTACAGAGCGGCAGTTGCTAGCTGTTTAAAGGTCCCATGACATGGTGCTCTTTGGATGCTTTTATATAGACCTTAGTGGTCCCCTAATACTGTATCTGAAGTCTCTTTTATATAGACCTTAGTGGTCCCCTAATACTGTATCTGAAGTCTCTTTTATATAGGCCTTAGTGGTCCCCTAATACTGTATCTGAAGTCTCTTTTATATAGACCTTAGTGGTCCCCTAATACTGTATCTGAAGTCTCTTTTATATAGACCTTAGTGGTCCCCTAATACTGTATCTGAAGTCTCTTTTATATAGACCTTAGTGGTCTTAGTGAGAATAAATCTCCTTGGTAATTTAGGTTTTAAAAATAAATTTATCCAGGATAACTGGGAAATCCCACCTTAATCCCTTAT
Organism: Perca fluviatilis; assembly: GCF_010015445.1. Lineage (NCBI taxonomy): Eukaryota > Metazoa > Chordata > Actinopteri > Perciformes > Percidae > Perca > Perca fluviatilis. The sequence goes on along the minus strand of NC_053128.1, from coordinate 30,504,184 downwards.
CCTGGTTTTTGGAAATAGCCCTCTGGAACAGCCTTGCCCTGGATGGCACCGTGTCATCAATAATGACAATAACAATGGCTGGCCTGGAGCCCTGCTTCACGTAATCATGAAGGCCTCTAAGGCCACGTCCACACGTACCAAAACAATCTTTTTGTTCCCCCGTCTTCCCTGGAACCGTGTCAAAAAGAATTTGTGTCCAAACGGATCCATTTGTAAAAAGACTCAACGCGCTACTTCATATTCCAGGCCTATGGGTGGCGCTGCTTCTGCTACAGAAATTCACCAAAAAACAGAGAAGAAGAGCATATTCTTCAGTCACTTCCAATTCCATTCATAACATGATAGACTTTAATAACTTTCAAATCTGCTCATTTTATAAAAGGCCGCCGCAAGAAAACGTGTCTTTGTTTACATTGTATAATGTGCTGTTGGATTGCTTTTTATTTTGCAGTTCTGTCTGCAATCGAACATGATTGCAGCGCGTTGTGGTAAAAATTACCATAATCCATTGAAGGAGTTGATAAGCAGACAGATTAGGGACCGTTCAGTATTTATGGAATGGACCACCGGAGGAAAATAGGGGAGGGTCATGTCTTTTTTATTCTTTGTTGATGGGAGGGTCATCCAATTGTTTTTAGTCTAGGGGGGAGGGTCACCCAACTTTTGTATTCACGAGAAGAGCAAAATTTCAAAGTGGCTTGTTTGGTGCATATTTCTCCATGTAGCTCTCTTGCGCACACCAGCTGGGCTGCGTGTAGTATATAACCTTCAGGGTCGAAGTCTGTGAGGTTGAGGGGTGTGGCGATGACATCATCGATATGCAAGTATGCGGCTTCGCCGTCCAAACGAAGCCGTTTAAAAAAAATTTCACCCTGGGACCAGGTTTCAAAAAAGTGCGTTTTCAGGCGGTGTGTTTACAAGATTTGTTAGGAACCAGTCCCCCTGGTGTCCAAAGTGTGTGTGAATGTGTGTGTGTTTTGCTGAACAGTAATGATGCTGAGTGAGCCAAAAACAATTGCTTTGTACGCGGCAAAATTTTGGTTGGCCCCAGCAAAACTCACTCCAGGGTTTTTTGAATAGTTGGCAGCCCTGGATTAACTGTACTAATAAAACCGTTGAAACAACGCGGCCACGCTGCTGTGAAAGCTCCCCGAACGTCATTTATCAGAGGCTGGTTGTTACCCCTCTCAGTGGCAGTTCCTCCACTCCATATCTTTATAATGGAGCTAAATGGAGCTAACCGCTAACCGAAATAAGGGGTTTGTGGTGACTTTGCCTGGAACGCTACCCAGTCGTGAGTCGTAACTTACGGGCTAAAAATTGTGTCTGGAACGCAGCATTAGATGGGAACTCATTAGGTCACAAATCTTTTCTACCAATAAGAATGGTAAAGCTGTCATTTGTCCCACCTTAACTGGTGCAACAAAGCTTACAAGAGACTCAGGCATATGTCAATCAATCAGTCTATATACGCATCCACACAGTCCTGGGAGGAGGTCTAATCAGCCAGGTTAACTCCAAACACCTGTGTGGGTGTTCAGGGCCTTTAACACCATCCTCCTCGACCGCCTCCGTATGCGGCCAGCCGCGTTCTTATACAGCAGCCATGGCCGGATTAGTACCCTCAGGGGCCCCTGGGCACTGAAGCTCAAGGGCCCCCCTCCCTCCCTAACACCCAAACCCTCCAAAGGTGGCGATAAAAAAAAATCAATTGATAACCAGCAACCTGCAGTCAGCTGATAGAACCTTCGCCCGACCAGACAGACCACACACACACACACACACACACACACACACACACACACACACACACACACACACACACACACACACACACACACACACACACACACACACACACACACACACACACACACATTTGTGGCACTATGTGGGGACCCTTCATTGACATAATGCATTCCCTAGCCCCTTACCCTAACCTTAACCATCACAACTAAATGCCTAACCTTAACCCTTACCCTAACCTTAACCATCACAACTAAATGCCTAACCTTAACCCTTACCCTCACCCTAACAATAACCTAATTCTATCCCTAATCCTAAAACCAAGTCTTAACCCTCAAACAGCCCTTTAACCTTGGGGGGTCCAGCATTTTGGCCCCACAAAGCTGTCAGTACCCCACAAGTATACTGGACTCCCGGTTTGTGGACCTCACGAATATAGTTAAACAAGAACACACACACACACACACACACACACACACACACACACACACACACACACACACACACACACACACACACACACACACACACACACACACACACACACACACACACACACACAGATTGCCCATATGGTAGACATATGGCCAGACAGCAGCCGTCAATGTGGTGCACACAGCAAAAAATGTGTAAATTTCAGTGCTTAACTTTTCGTAGCTTTTCGAACGTATGACAGGAAACTACTCTGACCTGATCTGTCTCTGGCGTGTATAGCATCAGCTTTGAATGTTGCATAATTGCAGTTTGAAAAAACAGTTTCCTGTCTTTTGGGGTTTGGCGCACAACTAGATTCAATTTATAATAAACCTAAGTTGATAAGCATGTGCGTTAAGATATGCAGAATAACACGAGACAGGGTGAAGGATTTAACTGTCTGTGCGACAGTGTTTTTTTTGTAGTAGTAGTTTATTCAGTCATCATAAAAACAATAATTATATACATATCACACTGTAAACTCAAACAGTCAATAGTGAGTTAAAGGATTAGGCTGAAGAAAAAGCTTATATATACCTATCCTGTGTTCTTATCGATTAAATCTACCCACAGATTTAATCATCATTGTTGAATTATGACCCATTAAAAGAGACGGATTATAAAAATATCCATGCACACATTGTTGTTGGACAGATAACAGACATCAGAAATCAAACAGCAGTTGCTAGAAATTAAATAACACATGATTGTGATTGGATCTTTAACTGCAGCGCTGTTGTCTGTCCACCAGGTGTCAGGGTCCTCCCCTTAAATTATAAGAACTGTTTGAATGTGGATCTGTGGAGTAAAATCACATCTGTGGCTGAAGAACCATTTACTTAAGTAAAAGCGCCAATATTACAATTTTTAAGTAATGTATTTCAAGCAAAACTAATACATTTAAAAAAATTACTTTTGGACCCCAGGTCATCTAGGCGTAAGCTAATGGGGATCCTTAAACTAAACTAAACTAAGGCAAAAGTATCATCAAACTGTTAAAAGTATTTGTTGTGCATCACAGGTTGGGATGTGAGTTAGTCTGGCATTGCCAGACCCTCCTCCACAGCAATGCGGAGGAAGGTCTGGCTGGTCCACACAGCATTCTGTGATGGGAGAAAAACGTGCTCTGGTTAATTGGCTTTTCTTTAAACCCTTGTGTTGTCTACTCGCCTATTTTTCTGGGTAGAAATTTAAAATTCACACATTTTTTATAACATTTAAGGCCATTTTTTTCTGCTTCTTTTTACGACTTTTTTGAAGCCATTTCCAAAGTTTTGATCACTTTTTCCAATGTTTTTGTCGTTTTTTTTTACGTATTTTAGACTTTGTTTTTTACCCCAATTTTTTTTTGTCACTTTTTTCAATAGTTTTATCTTTTTTTTAATTATTCTATAAATTTAATAAAACTCCCAAATTCTATGAAAGTAGTGAACTGATTATTTATTTCACTTGTGAAGAGCGTTGGATGGAACCATCCACGTTACTTATTTTGACAATTTGGTTGAAAGAAACACATTTCTGATATAGAAACTTTTTGAAGATGGGTCAAATTCGACCCGAGGACAAACAGGAGGGTTAAACCAATCACAATCGTCTTGGGCGGCGCTAAATGTACTGCAAAATAGCCTCAGGAAGGAACTTGTTTTGGTGGAACGTGTGTACGTTCAAAGGTAGTTTCAGTCGTGCAACAGAAAACTCAGATTGGACAGATAGTCTAGCTAGCTGTCTGGATTTACCCTGCAGAGATCTGAGGAGCAGTTAACCACGCCAACACAAAGGAAGTGGAAGGTATAAATAGCCATGGGAAGGCACTTGTTTTGGAGGAACGTGTACGTTCAAAAGTTGTTTTAGTCGCGCAACAGACGTGTCTGGGCTCCTATTAAAAAGCTTTATATACTGCATCATCATTATCAGCAGACCCTGGCAGAATGTGGGGAATTTCTGTCTTTTTTCTGTGGTAGTTAGCAGCTGTGATGCAGAATGAAAATCTGCAAAAATGTAGTGGCCTGTTTTTCTGTTCAAAAGTGGAGATGTGATAAGTTTTAGATTTTAATTTGCTCAAATTCTAGTGGGGAAATCTGCGCAACAAATTCTGCGCCTGCAGATTCCATGGGGCCCATTTCTCATATCTGCACTTTTTCTTTTATGATTCTATTTGAACTAGTTTGTGAATAAACTTTGTGAAATTTGACGTAAGCACACATCTAAACGTAAACAGGGACCAGGGCAGGAAGGGGGGCAACCCCCCTCCCCAATCTGACAACTGTGATTTCTATTGGATCAGAGTATTGTCACTTGGCTGCCTGTTCTGCTAACTTTTCCAGCCCTTGTCACATGACCACTTCATCTTTTCTATGATGACTATCCAAAATGCTGATACCATGGAACAGCACTGGAATTTTTTTTTTTAAAGTGGCTGACTGAGCTTATAGAAATTGTGTATTGTTTAATATTTAATAACCCCCGGCTGGGAATTGGTCCCCCCTCCCACCCTGTGCCCTACCACTTAAAGGTGCCCTGCCACACATATTTCATGACTTTGTGGTGATGTCTGAAGTTCTACCGTGGACTCTGTAACATTTTTTGTGTAAAAAAGGCCTTGGTTAACTTGTTTCAAGCCATTCTAGCGCGGTATAGAAAGCCTGCAGGAAGACTCAGCTCGATTTGTGCCAGTTCTCATTAATATTCAACAAGCTAAGCTGTTTGAATCTGATTGGCTAACAGCTAGCCAATGAGAGCCTGGCTGTAAGAATCCTTTACCCCAGCCCAACTGGGCGAGCTCATGAATAGTAATTAGCTCAGGCAGCATGATGTCAGACTGACCAGCTTTTGTGATTGGTCTGATTTCTCTGCTTATTTCTTTTCAGTGTCTAGAGCTGACAGAGGAGGTAGCAGTTCATTTTCACATTCACAACATAACACAAACACATATGGACCTAACATGTTTACAAAAAATGCAAGGAAAAACGGTTTTGTATTGCAGGGCACCTGTAAAAAAAAATCCTGGAATCACCCCCTGAATGTAAATGATGAAAGTACCCATACTGCTCTGTGTTTTATCCTCTGAGACACTAAGAACTCCTTCCCCACATAGTGATGAGTGTTTGTCCCGCCTCTGAGGCGAGGGAGTGTCCTGTGGTTGGAGGACGAGGCCCTACCAGGAGTGCAAACACCTGCCAGTCCATTCATCAGTGAGTCACAGGGACCGCAGGTTAGACAGCCAGCCAGCCAGCCAGCCAGCCAATAGCCACTCCTCTTACTTTAACTCAACCAACTGGACTGTTGCTCTCTCAGTATCGCGGCAGCTGATGACTTCTTATTTTATCACAGGTGCATGAACACTGGCTGCTACCGCAGCTCTGGGACAAACAAACCGGGACAACTTTAAAAAAAAACACACACACACACACACACACACTCTGACATGGAGATTGAAAGCATGGTGGCAAATAGTGCTCTTATTAAAGCCAGAGAAGGTAAGAGTCCTTTATTTTTGCTTTTATCTACAAAATGTGCATCCAAAGGTTTTTTTGGACTGAATTTGCAGATTTCTGAGGATCACAAGCGTCTCCAGCTGTGTTTTGGTTGGCTGATCTGAGGGCGGTGACTTCCCTAAACAACAACGGCGTTGAAAGAGGATAAATGATGAAACTGATCACAGATTACAAGTGCACCGATTGCAGCTGTGATAGGACTTTTTAGGTCCCTTTTTTTTTAAATCAATCCATGCCAAAACTGTCTTTATTTGTCCTAAACTCAGTGAATGTATATATATCTATATAGATGTATAGATATACAGTATAATTGAAGAAACACTGAGCAGGAAACCTCATTCAAACCTACCAAACATATAATTTCTCATTAAAGTGAAGTGTTTAAGTCTCCCTGAAAGGAACCTGAGTGTACTGTTCATGTACTGATCATTTTAAGTTGCTAAAGAGGACTCTGAGGTGTAAAGTTCAAGTGACAGCGTGGCCATTTAAAGTTGTATGTAAGCTGCAGAGTAATGTGGTCCCACAGGCTTTGCTTCTACCTGCTCCCCGAGCTATAAATAGTTCATTCACTTTAGTGGAGCGTGCTATTGTCTGAAACCTGACGGGCTAGGCCCACACGCACGGACGTTTATGACAGACTGCTGATAGATGTAACACGCTGAGATAGCTCACACTTTCCACTGTTCTCATTTTCTGGTTTTCTGCAGGCGGAGGGAGCAAAGGAAGGAGCTGGAGATGGAGAGAGATGTTTCGCTTTCCTCACATTAGTCAGTGTGCCGACCTGGCCATGACCATAGGTGTGTGTGTGTGTGTGTGTGACTGTGTGTGTGTGTGTGTGTGTGTGTGACTGTGACTGTGTGTGTCTGTGATTGTGTGTGTGTGTCTGTGATTGTGTGTGTGTGTGTGTGACTGTGACTATGTGTGTCTGTGATTGTGTGTGTGTGTGTGCGTGTGCGTCTCTGTGTCTCTGACTATGTGTGTGTGTGAGTGTGTGTGTGTGACTGTGACTGTGTGTGTGTCTCTGACTATGTGTGTGTGTGTGTGTGTGTGTGTGTGACTGTGACTATGTGTGTCTGTGATTGTGTGTGTGTGTGTGTGTGTGTGCGTGTGTGTGTCTCTGTGTCTCTGACTATGTGTGTGTGTGTGTGTGTGACTGTGACTGTGACAGTGTGTGTGTCTCTGACTATGTGTGTGTGTGTGTGTGTGTGTGTGCGCGTGTGAGAGTGTGTGTGTGTGACTGTGTGTGTGTGTGTGTGTGTGTCTCTGACTGTGTGTGTGTGTGAGTGTGTGTCTGTCTGGGACTGTGTGTGTGTCTGTGTGTCCGTGTGTCTGTGACTGTGTGTGTGAGTGTGTGTCTGTCTGGGACTGTGTGTGTGTCCGTGATTGTGTGTCTGTGTGTCTGTGACTGTGTTTGTGTGTTTATGTGTCTGCGTGTGTGTCTCTGTCTCTGACTGTGTGTGTGTGTGTGACTGTGTGTGTCTGTGATTGTGTTGGGTGTGTGTGTGTGTGTTTGTGTGTGTGTGGTGTGTGGGGTTTGTGTGTGTTGTGTTTTGTTTTTTTGGGTGGTGTGTGTGTGTGTGTGTGTGTGTGTGTGTGTGTGTGTGTGTGTGTGGTGTGTGTGTGTGTGTGTGTGTGTGTGTGTGTGTGTGTGTGTGTGTGTGTGTGTGTGTGTGTGTGTGTGTGTGTGTGTGTGTGTTTGTTTTGTTTTTTTTGTTTTTTTTGGGGTGTGTGTGTGTGTTTCATTTAGAAATGTTTACAAAGTAAAAAGGCTGATGAGAAGCTGTACATACAGAACTTAACTTATGGCTTGTATGGGGATAAGTATTCAGATCCTTTACTTACTAAGTAAAAGTACTAATACCACACTGTAAAAAGACAAAAAAAAAGAAGCGACAAAAAAGTCGTAAAAAAGCGAAAACAATGTCCCAAAAGGGAACAAAAACTTTGGAAAAATAGACAGCGGTAGAAGAAGTATTCAGACCCTTTACTTCAGTAAAAGTACTAATACCACACTGTATAAATACTCAGTTAAAAGTAAAAGTCCTGCATTTAAAATAGTACTTAAGCATGAAAAGAAAAGACTAAGTAAAGTAAAGTAAAAGTAAAGTAAAAGTAAAGTAAAGTAAAAGTAAAGTACAAGTACCTCAACATTTGTATTTAAGTAGAGTACTTAAGTAAATGTAAATGTCAAACCTGAAAACTACAGGTGACCAGGGCCGTGTCTTTTAAAAACTCACTAATTTAGACTCGCTTTTTATTGATTTTACTTTGGATTTGTTTTGAATCTATCATTTCGTCTTGCTATTTTCTATATTTCTTATATTAACTGTATGCTCGTTGTCCTTTTAAATGAACGTAAAGCACTCTGTGACTTGTTTCAGGCGGTTCATGTGGTCATGGTGTGTTGCATGATGGTGTCTCGTTTCCTCCCTGTCAGAGCGCGACTACTACAGCCTGTGTGTGAAGCAGCCTATCGGCAAGCAACTGTTCCAGCTCTTCTGTCGGAGTCGGCCCGATCTGCAGAACTACATCTCCCTGCAGGACGCTCTGGTACTGTACACTTTCAACTGTGGAACAAAAAAAGATTTCTACTGCAAGAAATCAGAGAAACTTGAACCCCTTTGTGTTGTCTTCGGGTCAAATTTGTCCCGTTTTCTAAATGTCTGTATCAGAAATATGGGTTTCTTTGTTAGTACCTAATTGTAATTACCCAAAAATAACACGGATGTTTCCGCACAACGTGCTTCGCAAGTACGACAAAAGATGGGATCTCTACTTTTAGGGAATTTTGGGTGTTTAATTCAAATTTTCAGCATTTGAAAAAAGAATTGAAATGTTTCGAAACGGTATCCTGACTGACCGTTGACATGCACCCTTCTGTGATTATCTTTCCTTTAATATTAGTCTGAATAATTCATAATGTTTTGCTTTTTTTTTATCTCAAGGATTAGGTATACTTTCCTATAAATAAGGTTTATTGACCATGAATTGGAGAAATGAGTGTAAAACTAGTAATAAGTTGGTGTTAGTGGTGTTCTTACATTGTAGTGAAAAGAAGCGTTAGTCGTCAAAGAAAGCGCAAAAAAAGTGTGGACAAAAACTTCTTTTTGACCTGGGAGGACGACAAGCGTGGTCCAGCGGAAGACAACACAAGGGTTAAACTAGGGCTGCACAATATTTTTAGGGGACTTTCACACCTACCACGTTTTGTCCGGACTTTCTGACTTTTCTGTTTGGTCCGAACCAAAATTCCAGGTGTGAAACCTCCCCCGGACCAAACGGCCGAAATTTGGTCCGGCCGAAAGAGGTAGTCTCTGTCCCGATCAAACTGACCCACGGTCCGGTCCGGATCGTTTCTAGCGTGAAAGCATTTTTGGGATGGTTCGGACTTTCGGACCAAATACAGGAAGCTCTGGCAGGCTATCTTGGTGTTGTAAGACCTGGGAGCGAAATTACGAATCCTACTATGGCCACGCCAAGACCCGCCCTTCAATAGCAGCCCCGATTGGTTGGGGTTAGGCATTGACCTCGAGTGGTTAAGGTTAGGATAGCCGATTGGTCAGGGGATAGGCCCTATACAAATGGGGTTGCGTTGCCTTGCGTAAGCATGGACGCCTGGCCAATGGTAGTGATTGAAGGGCGGGTCTTGGCGTGGCCACAGTAGGATTCGTAAATTTGCGACCTGGGAAGCTCCTTTAAAGAACAGCTCAGAGCTTAGTGTGTACGTTAGAGAGAGAGAGAGATAAATCAGCAGTTTACCTGTTAAGTGGTAGTAAATGTACAGCGTAGGTTTCAGTTGGTCTCTGAATAAATGCTGCAGCTCCTCAAACCCCAATCAAAGTTCCCGCTTCCCCAACATCGCAACAAAACTTCAAAGTGGCAGCACAGAGAGAGCAGCCAGTTGGGGAAAAAAATGGATGAAATGCAAAAACATCAACATCGGTCTGGACCTCGGTTCGGACTTTCGGGTGTGAAAGCCCCCTTAGGGCGTTTTCACACATGAAAGTCCGAACCAAGGTCCGTACCAAGGTTCATGTTTTTGTTACATTGTATACATTCGATCCGGTAAGTTTTGGTTTCACACTGCAGTTTTGCAAGCGCACCAAAGATCTATACGTGACAAAACTACGTCCTGCCGTCATCACATACGTGAGCTGCGTCTCCAGATAATTATAACTGATTGGTTTGTTGACGGCTTCCCCGTCCTCTCGTATCCTCTCTCTGGGTCCGAGTTTAGGCTATTCAACTGACCGCTGCTCTCCCCTACTGCCGTGGCTCTTTTTGTTTTGTTGTGATGTAGAGAAGCAAGACACGGGACTTTCTTTCTGGAGCATTTATTCAGAGACAAACGGAAACATACACTGTAGCCTACATTTACTACCACTTAACAAATAAACTGCTGATGTATTCTCTGCTCTGATAGCTGACAGCTGTCTGCTCTGAGTGCATTTACAGTCTCTCTCTCTCACTAAGCACCGAGCTATTCCTTAAAGGAACTTCCCCGGTCTTGTAACACGAGGAGAGCCTGCCAGAGATTCCTGTATTTGGTCCAAAAGTCCGAACCATCCCAAAAATGCTTTCACACTATAAACGAACCGGATCATGGTTCAGTTTGGCCCGGACCGAGACCACCTCTTTTTGTCGGACCAAAATTTGGTCTTTTGATCCAGACCGTGGTCCGGGGGAGGTTTCACACTTGTAATTTTGGTTCGGATCAAACTAAAAAGTCCGAAAGTCCGGACCAAACGAGGTATGTGTGAAAACGCCCTTAGTCTCGCTTTGCCAGACCTTCCTCCACAGCGCTGTAGAACGCCAACACAAAGAAAGAGGAAGCTAACGGACATCCCGCCGAAAAGAGGGCCATCCAGTGGAATTTCTGGCAGCACCAGAGCATTCCCAGAAGTGGAATGTCGTGAACATAGACTATCGCAAGATCTGCCGCAATGAACACATTGCGAAAGACACTGTGAGGTTTTTGTGTTAGTTGAAAGAAAACATCAGCAGAAAACTGCACTTTAAAATGTAACTGTCACTCTTTTGTTTTTAAGTGCCGCCTTCTATATTCAATTCCATGTTCAATTTGTTCGTAAAAAGAAAGTTGGAAATGATTTCCTTTCATTTCTTTTTAAATTCAACCAGCAGTTTGGTGTATTTCAGCAGAATACTGAAAGCAGCAGAACTGAGCACACTTTAATATGGGTTTATTTATCGCAAAGGAATAACGTTATCCCGATATTCAACAACGTTATCGCATAAACTCGGCTTTCAAAACTCCAAATCGGACACTTTTTTTAGTGTCAGGAATGGATCAAGTAACAAAAAAAGATTCAGGAGCAAATCTGAAGCGAGAACAACAAAGTGTGTGATGCAATGATCTGTGTATTTCACAACCTATTCATGGAATTTACTATGAACAAAAAGTTGGCGGCTGACCAACGTTTGGATAAAGGAAGAAAGATAAGAAGGGGGGGGGGAATATTTTCCGTACGTAATGAATGCCGTGGCTTGTTTTGGTGCAGGATGTTTTTGATATGAAACGCGATACACACACTTCTCAGAAGCTGAAGTTCTGACTATAAACAGACTCTGTACGCTAGATGTTATCACGATCAGAAATATATAGTCACTTCTAATGATAGTAACATAAAAGGGTTCATTTGCAAAAACATATTCCTCCATTTTTAGAATCTTAAAGTGCCCATATTCTGAAAAAAAATCACTTTTTCTGGGATTTGGGGTGTTATTTCGTGTCTCTGGTGCTTCCACATGCATACAAACTTGGAAAAAAAACTTCCATGCTGTTTTGAGTGAGATACGGTTTTTGAATGTATCCTGTCCCTGTTCTGCAGGTATTCCACGCAAAGTTAGAAGTGCGCCCGCATTTAGAAGAAGTCTCCCGGCTAATCCTGCCTTGTAACTCACCGAAGTTGGAGAAACAGCTAGCTAGCTCATGTGATCCTTACCTAGCTACTGCGCATGTGCACCAAAGATGGGATAGAAGTGAGATGTCTGTAGCTAAAACTGGTACCCCTTTTCCACCAAGGCAGAGCTGGTGCTGGTTCGGAGCCAGAGCCTAGTTTCAAATCGGTTCTTTGTTTTTCGACCACCAAAAGCACCGGCTCCGAACCGGTAAAAGTGGTTCTTAATTAGCACCAAATCATTGCTGGGCCAGAAGTAAGAACCGCTTATGTCAGCGGCTGGGGGGCGGGGTTACCGTGACCAACAAGACAAACAGAAACTTGTGACCGCCATTTTTGAATTAGCAGATAAACACGATGGACGCGATTAAACAAAAGCAGCAGCAGTGGTCAGAGGAAGAAACGAGCTGCTTTCTTGCACTATAAGGGCGAGCCGCGCGAACACGTTGGATCCGCCGAGTTTGGATGCCGATGTAGGTCCGCAAAGCCACGAACATCGATAGCAAAGCAACGTCCGCCATTGTTGATGGTGTGTTTGGCGCCGCCACGCTAACGTTGCTGGGAAAGATGAGACGTATACAGTGATGTAAGACCTGGCTCTGTGCCGGCTCCTTAGCCTGTGGAAAAGCAAACCGGTTCTTTGGAGGCTCATCAGTCGAACCAACTCCGAACCGGCACTAGCTCTAGCTCTGAACCAGCACCTGGTTCTTGTTGGTGGAAAAGGGGAGCATAATATGGGCACTTTAATGTGTAAAGTAACTAGTAACTAAAGCTGTCAGATGAATGTAGTGGAGTAAAAAGTACAATATTTCTCTCTGAAATGTAGCGGAGTTAAGTAGAAAAGTGGCGTGAAAAGAAAAGACTCAAGTAAAGTACAAGTACCTCAACATTTGGACTTAAGTACAGTACTGGAGTAAATGTACTTAGTTACATTCCACCACTGAAAATAGATAGCTCTAGTTTTTACTTTATTCTCCTAAATCATGTTTTTGTGTGAACTCGAGGGAATATCAATCAAACTAGAGTTGGTTTATTAAGTTTAAGCATGGCTTTTAAATGTTTTTTTTGCAAATCAACTTTTCAGAGTATATCTTAAGGCTGAGTTTTGGGAACAAATGAAATGTAATAAATGTTTTTCTTTCGGTTTAAAAGCTTTGAAGGAACTGACCTGTAACATCAACACTATCATCTGTTTCTGCGTCTCCTTTCTCTCCTTCAGGACGCCTTTGAGACAAAGTCGGATGATTTGAGGAGAGAATCTGGCTTCGGCATCATTCAGAGATTCTTCAGGACTCAGGTCTGACCAACACACAGAAAACCAGTCTTTACTGCTCACAAACATTCATGTTGTATTGTATTGTTTTGTAAAACAATCGTATTGCAGATATTGCAGGTTAAAATGTATTTTTTTTTTGGGACTTTCTAGTTTTCATTTGAATTGTGTTTAACCGGTTTTCTTTTCTAGACTTTCAATTTATGTCTCAACTTGTTTCTCCTTGAATCATGTCCTATTTCCACAATCTTTATATATATATATATATATATATATATATATATATATATATATATATATATATATATATATTTATATTTATTAGGGGTAGTATGGTTCATGAAAAAACATCCGAACCGAGCGTGTGTGTGTGACATGCTGGATGAAACATGCGCACTGTGGCCTCGTGCCCGTCAGGTGCCTCAGTGATGTCATGTGACCTCAGACAGCTGTGTTTCCCTTTCGCGCGAAAGAAGAGGTGTGGACATGTTACCAACAAAACGTACAGCGAAAGACATTTCAGACCGTCCTGCCAGCCTGTATACATTTTAACATCAATGTACGCTGGGGGGGGGGGGGGCGTTGAGATCTCCACTTTAGAGCAAAATTGAAATTTTGAGCATATAAAACACTTCATTTCCTGCATTCTGGTGTTTTTTCTGCATCAAGATATGGGAAAAATGTCTTAATTTATATAAAGGAAATTATAATAGCCTATATAGGCTATTGATTACGCCCATGGGTCTTCCCTCAAGAACATTTTATGTTTTTTTAAGTTAGTTTTGATGCTCACAATGATTTTGCATTTATTCGGCTTTGGTGCTGCCAAAAACGGCTCGCGTGCTGCACTTAAGTCTTATAATGGCTTATAAACTCCATTTTTAAATTAGTTCTGCCTCCACCCTGAAACCCACCTGGATTTTAACAGCTGCTAACAACCACAATACATACTTCAGTCTGCTGAAAAAAAAACTGCCTCCCTACTTACTGCTGTAACATCCATGTTCTTTCAGTCCATTCAGTGTGTGTCCATCATGCTGCAGCACGAACAGAGCTGCATCCAGAGGCTGGAGCTCGACCCCTGCCTGGACGTCTTCCACGAGTGCAGAGAGTAAGTCCGTACACGCTCTTTCTAGGGGGTGTAAATCACAGGTGTTATCACGATACCATTTTATATCGATTCTTTGGACGACGATACGATATTTGCTGATATCTTGAAGTCCGCAATGATTCGATATTGATTGGATTCAATTCACGGGCCTGCGATCGATCGGTCCTGGGTTGACACATTCGCTCGTGGCTCGCGGAAGAAATAGGTTGCCGAAATCGCCAAAAGCTATTGCTGCAGTGCCCTGCCCGAGGCGCTTCAGCGCGCGGTGCATTTCTGGCGTTGGGCGGCGCTAAGTGTCGGACACAATGACGGTGCCTCTGCAAAATAGCCTCGGGAAGGAACTTGTTTTGGTGGAACATGTGTACGTTCAAAAGTAGTTTTAGTCGTGCAACAGAAAACTCAGATTGGACAGATAGGATTTACCCTGCAGAGATGTGAGGAGCAGTTAACCATAGTCCTCACAAATCCACCAGAGGTTAGAACGCCAACACAGAGACAGAGGAAGGCGATGGACAACCGACCCAAAAAGAGGGACATCTGACCGAAAATGAGGGACGTCTGGCAGGATTTCCTGCGGCACCTGAACAATCCCGGAAATAAAACGTCGTTGATATAGACTAAACAACTCAAAAAAGCAACTAAAATATGATTTGTCCGTTTTATAACTGAGGTCTTCCAGGCATTTAAATAAATGAAAAAAAAGATTGTATATTTAATAAAAAGAATAAATATGAAATGGGAATCTGGTGTTGATGGCGCAGTGGATATGACACATGCCTTTGGTGTGGGAGACCCCAGATTCGATTCCCACTGCGATACATCAACCAATGTGTCCCTGAGCAAGACGCTTAACCCCTAGTTGCTCCAGAGGTGTGTTACCTCTGCTATATATAGCAATTGTAAGTCGCTCTGGATAAAAGCGTCAGCTAAATGACATGTAATGTAAAATAAAAGAGGCCTCCTACGGACATAAATTGATATTTTGACTTTGCATCCTGTGCATATGTTTTTAGAGAATAAAGACTTCTCTGTTTGGTGTCTTAGAGACCTACATAAACTCCTCAGTGGCGAGCCCTTCATCCAGTACCAGGAGAGCATGTTTTTCGACCGTTTCCTGCAGTGGAAGATGTTGGAGAGGTCAGTACATGCGTTCTGAAACGAGGAAATAAGACAATTATAAAACAATGTATGGCAGTTGGTTGGGAAGCTGGTTTGTCTGCTTGTACTTAAAACACTCGTGTGCCTTAATTTTTGACTCTGTGCCACATTAATGTCACAGTTTCCGTTAAGACGTTTCATTTTCAGAATGAAAACAACAGCCTGTCTGTCTTTCTCTTCAAGGCAGCCCATCACCAAGCAGACGTTTAGACAGTACAGACTTCTGGGGAAGGGAGGGTTCGGAGAGGTAAGACTGAAGACACATCCCCTTTATATTTCTCTGTCATGGATACGATCTCATTTTTACCTCTCGTGGTATTAGATCGTTTTGGTTTGTCCAGGTTTTAGGGAGGGGGGCATTTCATTTGTGATTGTTCAACGGCAGCATGTTTCTCCAGAAACAGTTTTCCTTGTTTTTATGGGACACATTTCTTCAGTAGAGAACTGTTATATCTGAGAACCTGCACACATACAAACCAGATCTTTCTGCATGGGTAGTTGTTTTGCCCGAATTGGTCTCACATTGCCAGACCTTCCTCCAAAGCGCTGCGGAGGAGGGTCTGGCTAGTCCACACAGCATTCCTGGATGCGATATTACGAATCCCACTATGGCCACGCCAAGACCCGCCCTTCAATAGCATTCACACACTACTATTGGCCAGGCGTCCATGCTTACATGTACAGGTCCCTATCCCCTGACCCTAACCTTAACCACTCGAGGTGAAATGCCTAACCCCAACCAATCGAGCTGCTTCGTAAGGCGGGTCTTGGCGTGGCCATAGTGGGATTCGTAATTTTGCTTCCTGGATGGGAGAAAAAACGTGCTCTGGTTTATCGGCATTTCTTTAAACCAATCACAATCATCATGGGTGGCGCGCTAAGCGCCGGACGGAACCACGGTGCCTCTGCAAAATAGCCTCCGGAAGGAACTTGTTTTGGTGGAACATGTGTACGTTCAAAAGTAGTTTTAGTCGTGCAACAGGAAACTCCGATTGGACAGATAGTCTAGCTAGCTGTCTGGATTTACCCTGAGGAGCAGTTAACCATAGTCCTCACAAATCCACCGGAGGTTAGAACGCCAACACAGAGAAAGCGGAAGGTGATGTACACTTGGCCGAAAATAAGGGACTTCCATAACCATAAACTGACCATAATCTGTTCTGTTTGCAGGTGTGGGCGTGTCAGATGCGAGCCACGGGGATGATGTACGCCTGCAAAAAGCTGGAGAAGACTCACGTGAAGAAGAGGATGGGGGAAGCCATGGCTCTCAACGAGAAAGAGATCCTGGAAGGGCTGGACAGTCGATTCGTGGTGAGATTACCACACAACCATTAGGCTCTTTCTGTTTAACCATTCGGCTTTCCAAAAAGCTTGTAGGATCACATGTTAACAAGACAAGTTTGGTGATATATCAGTTTACTGATGACAACAAATCCAATGAAAAGACCAAAACCATCCCATTAACAAATATAGTTTTTTTTAGCCAAAAACATCAATGAGCCACGTGGCTGACATGTTTAGTTAATTTTGACTCAATCACACCGTCCTGCTGCCACACATACTCACCAGACTCTAGAGCACCAAATGTGGATTATTAGCCTAGAAATCTAGACGCACCAAAATTATTTTGCAGCCTGGGGGGTCTAGGCACTCTCCGTTGACTTGCGAGTTGGAAAAACCAAACTCTGGTCAGGCCAATCACATCGTGTATAGAGTGGGTGGGCGGGGCTTATGGCTGCTGCTGCTGCTGGTGAACAGCGGTCTTCTGGAAGACTTTGAGTTCAGCTTCTCTTTGAGAAAAGAACAAAGAATGGTACTGAAGTCATTCTTAAAAAAGGAAGATGTGTTCGGAGTTTAAAGTTTAATCTATCAGCTAGCGTTGCTCTGATTGGTTGGAGCGCTATCCTATTGCGTGCAGAGGGGAATTTGAAAGACAACCGTTTATCCCGCCCCTCAGGTTGAGCCCTGACCAATGGTGAGTTCCCAGACCCAACAGATTGATGTGGGTCTGGCTTGTCAGGCTAGTGGATTATACTTTACAAACTTGAATCCTTATTCGCACATACACACAGTACAATGTAGTGAAATTCAATACAATACAAGTATTAAGAGCAGTGGACAGCTATACACACAGGGTCAGGGAAGCAGCTTGGGGTTCAGGGTCTGGCTCAAGAACACTTAGACATGTGGCCGGAGGAGCCTGGAGATGATCGTCTAACGGTTATGGGGCGACATTTCTACCTCCGAGCCACAAGCCACCCAGATCCCCTCTACACAAAAATATGTATTTCTTATGTTCATGTCCCCTAAAACGTGTGGCCTTGAAATGACTGACCTGTATCTGTGCAAAGGTGTTGTCACATTTCTCTGTGACACCAGAGGAGATATCGGTGCACTGAAATCTGACTTTCAAACATACCCCGGGAAGCTTGATTGGGTAACGTCACAGATTCAAAAGCCAATCACACTGTCCAATAGGCAAAAAAAAAAAAAAAGGCTTGGAGCTGAGAGACAGACAGGAAGTCGGACAGCATTGGGAGATGGATTAACACTTTATGGTTTTGGGTCTTTTTTTTATTATAGATTTTTTGACAATAAGAAAAACTAGAAAAATAGAATATTCACAGCTTTATACTCAAATACTCTTTCTCGCTCTCCATTCAGGTGAATCTGGCGTACGCTTACGAGACAAAGCATGCCCTCTGCATGGTTCTGACCATGATGAGCGGCGGGGATTTGAGGTTTCACATTCACAACATCGGAGAGCCCGGCCTGGACAAAAAGAGAGTGCGCTTCTACGCTGCAGAAGTCTGCTGCGGTTTAATTCACCTCCACCAGAAGTCGATACTGTATCGGTCAGTGGGTTTCTGCTTTAGCAATGCTCTAAATCAGGGGGGTCAAACTCAACTTAACTAAGGGCCACACTGGAAAATGAGACTCACATCCAGGGCCAGACGTGTAAAGTTTATCGACAAGATTTTATTGAATCGAAAAAGTAAAATATTTTTTTAACTTTAGCACTTATTGCTTGTCTCATATAGCCTTCAGTTTGACATAAAGCCATAAAAAAAGTCAGAAAAAGAAGTTCCTTAGACATCATAGAATTTAAAGGTCCCATGGCATACAAATTTCACTTCTTTTTTTTAACATTAATATGCGTTCCCCCAGCCTGCCTATGGTCCCCCAGTGGCTAGAAATGGTGATAGGTGTAAACCGAGCCCTGGGTATCCTGCTCTGGCTTTGAGAAAATGAAAGCTCAGATGGGCCAATCAGGAATCTTCTCCTTATGAGGTCATAAGGAGCAAGATTACCTCCCCTTTCTCTGCTTTGCCCACCCAGAGAATTTGGCCCCCCCATGAGAGAGAGACATCATGGCTTTCAAACAAGCAAAGTGGTAGTTGGTCAAGGCCACACCCCCACCCTCCACCTTGCCCCCCCTCTCTCCTCCTCAATAGCTACAGACACAGAAATGGCAGTATTAGGGGACCACTAAGGTCTATATAAAAGAGACTTCAGATACAGTATTAGGGGACCACTAAGGTCTATATAAAAGAGACTTCAGATACAGTATTAGGGGACCACTAAGGCCTATATAAAAGATACTTCAGATACAGTATTAGGGGACCACTAAGGTCTATATAAAAGAGACTTCAGATACAGTATTAGGGGACCACTAAGGCCTATATTAAAGAGACTTCAGATACAGTATTAGGGGACCACTAAGGTCTATATAAAAGAGACTTCAGATACAGTATTAGGGGACCACTAAGGCCTATATAAAAGAGACTTCAGATACAGTATTAGGGGACCACTAAGGTCTATATAAAAGAGACTTCAGATACAGTATTAGGGGACCACTAAGGTCTATATAAAAGCATCCAAAGAGCACCATGTCATGGGACCTTTAACAAATCAAGGAGTACATTTTTAAAAGTAGGCTACCACACAGCCGACTCGCAACAACCGGTTTCACAGCCTGGATAATGAGTCTCAAAGTCGGAAAAATTTGCCAAATTCTGCTTTGAGCGTCGCATAATTTCAGTTTGAAAACTATTTCCTGACATTTTGGTATGTTGCAGAACTAGGCGGGCCAAAATATATTATTGTGAGCCTGAATTCATATGCGGGCTGGATTTGGCCCGCGGGCCTTGAGTTTGAGTTATGCTCTAAATCATGTACTGGTACTTGAATACATGCACATACTATATATTCCATTGCACATACTATATATTTTTTACATTCTGCACCCATTAGGCCACCTTTTTCTTATGCTAAACAGCTATTTTGTATGTATTTGTTTCTATTTTCTGTATTTAATATTTATTGGTGTGAATGCTAAAGACGTTCACAACCCTATGTTCTTCTACGTATTCATTATTTTTGTCCGTACCCTTTTTTTGCACATTAACTCCTTCCACATTTTTCAACATAGAAACTTCACTCAAACATCAAAACGTTCAGCACGATTAGGACATTCCTGCTTCTATACAAAATTTCCATAACTTTCATAATTTCCGAACTATTCAACGTTTTCAACGTCTATTCAAAATTTTCCCCATTCAAGTGAATGGACGGAATTCTCAAACTTGACACAAATTCATACAATTCATTCATTTTCAGCGGTTATCTACTCATTCATACTATCCGAACTTTAAAATGTTCCACCTCTGTCATACATTCTGGTTAGCGCCCAGGTATTTCGGCTCCCATGGTAACAGGTTAGAGCTTAGAGGTTAGAGAGGAGAGAGTTTTCTAGCATGCACAAAGCGCATGCTAGAAATAGAACCAATGCCTATTTTTCACGCGACTCGTAAGCGCAGAGGTTTATATGTCATTTTGACAGGAATACATATTAATAAATGACATGTTGATGTTTGAAAGTCTCTAGGTTTTGATATAAATGCAGATATAAATGTAATAAAAATTTTCTAATATTGCACCTGTCAATACAGAACCAAATATCCTGTAGCCTATTTTGCCACCAATACTGCCGACGTTCTCTTTGCTGTAATCAGATCAGTATATATTTATGTTTAACATGGTATTTCATTTTATCAATGGGAAACATCCATGTGTCCAGACGAGGCTAGCAGCAGCAGAAAAATCCACGCAGCTGACACGCAACAGACACGCAACGCACACGCCACGCAGCCAGTGTGTAGCCGGCCTCATGCACTTGAAGTGGTGGAAGAAGTACTCAGATCTTTTACAAGTACAGATAGCAAGTGTAGGAAAACCTCACTCCAAATCTTACTTAAAGGGCTACGCCACCGTTTGTTGAAATAGGGCTCATCACGGTCTCCCCTAGCTGTAGATAGGTGGGCCAACCCATTTTCTGTGCATGCATTGTTTTAGTCCGGTGCAACACCGGCAGCGCCGCCGCTAGTTAGCTTAGCGTAGTGAATGGAATCCTATGTTGCCGGTTAGCATGTTGTGAGTAAAAGTGAGCCAACAAAAGACAAAAAAAACAACCTAATTACTTGCACTGAGACAAAAAATGCCAGGGTAGACCGTGATAAGCCCTATTTCAACGAACGGAGGTGTATTCCTTTAAGAAATAGTACAAAAGTATTAGCTTCGAATATACCAAAAGTCAAAACACTAATCATGCAGAATAATATATACATTGTGAACATGTTTTTACATTGTTAAAAGACTTTGACCATCCTGTACTCACTGAAATCAAATGCTGTGTTTTGATCTTTGCAGGGATCTGAAACCAGAAAACATTCTGCTGGACGACAACGGTATGTAGCGCCACAGTTCCCACCTCCCGTTTGTTTCAGTGTGCCCCAAATAGATCTGCAACAACAACTTATGTTCTGTAACACTGACACATTCCTAACTCTGTAGACACAACTTGATCAAATCTATAACAGCAGTTATTTTTAGCTCGGAAATTAGTCCCAAAGATCTAGATGATAAGAGTTGGAGTTCAGCCAGACAATCAAGTTGATGGTATTTTGACAAGAGTGCAACCAAAGTCGGGTGGAGGAAGTGAAAGGCCTCTGGGAATCAGGTGTGGCGTCTATTTTTAGAAACCTTCGCACCTGTTCCTTCATTCCTTGGAAGCAGGTTTGGAAATCTGTAACAACCTTTTGTTTGTTTGTTTTCAGTAATTAGTAATTACTGGTTAGAGTACTTCACATGGTTATTGCATTCCTTGGCAACAATGGCAGACAGCTCGCACTGCACACCTCAGTAGAGCCGGAGGAGACGGACTTAAAGGAATTGATTACACAAAAGAGAATGTGCGTCATGACTGCTAAAACATCTCAACCGGTTGAGTGGATCTTTGTTTGGTATGTGTTTCCTCCAGGACATATCCGCATCTCTGACCTGGGCCTGGCTGTCAGGCTGTCGGAGGGCAAACTGGTGCGAGGCGTAGTGGGCACTCTGGGATACATGGGTATGTATGTGGGGGTGTTTATGTGAGTGTGTTTTTGTGGAAGTGTGTGTTTGTATGTAAGTGTGTGTGTGTGTGTGTGTGCATGAATGCATGTGTGAATGTGTCAATGCATGTGTATGTGTTTGTAAGTGTGTTTTTGTGGAAGTGTGTGTTTGTATGTAAGTGTGTGTTTCTATGTAAGTGTGTGTGTGTGTGTGCGTGAATGCATGTGTGAATGTGTGAATGCATGTGTATGTGTCTGTAAGTGTGTATGTTTATGTGAGTGTGTTTTTGTGGAAGTGTGTGTGTGTGTGTGTATGCATGTGTGAATGCATGTGTATGTGTTTGTAAGTGTGTATGTTTATGTGAGTGTGTTTTTGTGGAAGTGTGTGTGTGTGTGTGTATGCATGTGTGAATGCATGTGTATGTGTTTGTAAGTGTGTATGTTTATGTGAGTGTGTTTTTGTGGAAGTGTGTGTGTGTGTGTATGCATGTGTGCTTGTGTAAATGTGTGTGTTTATGTAAGTGTGTGTACCGTAAAACTTATAATAAATAGCCCGGGCTTCTATTTACCCAAATCGCCGAAATGCACCGGCTTGTATTTGAGACAGGCCGTTAATTGACATGCTTTGCCCGCATGCTGTGGATCCACTCACACACGCTCACCTCCAGCTCTTCACTGACCTTCTTCCTCCCTCCACCTCGCAGTCTGGCCCTTTTGTCGTCTTCCTCGGACAGACGTTGCAGTTCTGCTTTATGTTTACGCCTATCTCGCGACTCTCTTAGGATCAATCGAGAAACGTCTTGCCGCTGCTTCTCCGGAATTTGTTCGGAAATTTGACAACTGTCAGCTTAAATGTCAAATCAAATTTATTAATCCCGCCGTAACTGAACAAAACAAAACAGATAGGCTCTTATTTGGGACTCGGCTATTATTTGAAGTTTTACGGTATGTAAGTTATGTGTGTGTGCTTGTGTAAATGTATGTATGTACCTGTATGTGCAAGTGTGTGTTTATGTGTGTGTGTGTGTGTAAGTGTGTGCTTGTGTAAATATATGTACGTGTGTATGCAAGTGTGTGTTTATGTAAGTGTGTGTGTGTGTGTGTATGTGTGTGCTTGTGTAAATGTATGTATATACGTGTGTATGCAAGTGTGTGTGTGTGTGTATGTAAGTGTGTGTTATTGTGTGTGTATGTAAGTGTGTGTGTATATATATAAGTGTGTGTGTTATTGTGTGTGTATGTAAGTGTGTGTGTGTATGTAAGTGTGTGTGTGTGTGTGTGTGTGTCTGTGTGTGTGTGTGTGTGTGTGTATGTAAGCCGTTATCTCTGCTCTCTTCAAAGCCCTCAGACTCCTTTGACAAAAACAGGTATTTTATCTCCCAGAACACGGGAGTTGCTGCTCTACAGCCGCCTCCGTCTGATAGAGATGTTTTTAGGGGTCTAAATGTGTTTAGACAGGAGTACCGACACAGAAGATAAGCTAATGTCCTGCTGTGGACGGGGTCCACATTCACGATATGAGGAAAATATGCGATAACATTGAATATCGCGATAACGATATTAATTGCAATAAATAAAAATGTAAGTGTACTTCTGTCTTTCAGTATTCTGCTAAAATACAACAAATTGCTTGTTGAATTTGAAACAAACAAAAAGGAAATCATTCCCAACGTTCATTTATTGAACAAATCGAACATTAAATTGAATATAACAGGCAGCGCTAAAGAAAGAACGACACATTTGAATGTTTTCTACTCATATTTTCTCGAGTGTCTTACGAGATATGTCGCAGCGTTTCACGATGTGTTTATTGCGCCAGTTGATATTGCGGTGACGATTAAAAAAACTCTATATTGTGCAGCGCTAACCTTAACTAACTTTAAGTATGTTGTTTTTTTTAGCATAAGCGTGAGAACATTTGTGTTTAAGACACTCTCCGTGAACCGTAACATCCGTGGTTTTCTCTCTCGCCTCCTTCTGTCTCTGTGGACTAAACATTTTGTATTTTTATTTCCTCATTTCAGCTCCTGAGGTGATCGGCCGCAAGCATTACGGGATGAGCGTGGACTGGTGGGGCCTCGGCTGCCTGATTTACGAGATGACCGCGGGGCATCCTCCGTACCGGGTCAAAGGAGAACATCCGAACGCCTCCGAGATGGAGAGAAGGATTCAGGCGGAGCAGCCGGAATACGGCGACAAGTTCAGCAAGGCGGCCAAAAACATCTGCTCCTCGGTAAGTTTCTGGAAAAATTGCTCGATCAAATTCAAAGTCCAATCTTCGAGAAGCTAATGGGTTCTTCTTTCCTTTTTTGCAGCTGCTAAACAAGGACCCAGAGCAGAGGCTGGGTTGCCAGAGCTCAGGGGGGAGTGAAGTAAAGGCGCACCGTTTCTTTCGAAAAATCAACTTCAGGATGCTGGAGGCCGGACTCGTTAAACCTCCTTTCAAACCTGATGCAAGTATAAGTTTGAATATATAGATTCTATTTGGATAATAATTATTGGGGAGTTTATTGCAGCTTCATGAACTATTTTTCAAGACATTTGATATTTGAATGCCTAACAAATCTGTAGATCACTTGGAAAAAACCTGATAGTTGTGACATGCTATGTTTTTTTTGTCTCTTTTAACATTGTTTTTTTTTTGCATTTCTTTTCCGTCTAGCACATTTAAAAAAAAAATGTGTACTTTGCATCTTATTTTTCTCCAACTGTCTCCAGCTAATCATTCTGAAACCAGAACACGACGAATGTTGAAGAAGACTAATTTTCATTCCTGCCACCTAAAGAGAGGCACAAACTGTCTGATGTTACTTTTTTTAAGTTCCATAAGGACGCGTTCTGGCAAAAAAACGCAGGGCTTTCCATTCATTTTGAATGGGGGGGGTAGTGCGTTTGGGGCTGCGGCGGTGTTTGCCGCAGGACCGACACGCAGCCCGCCTGCGGAGAAAAGTTGAGACCGACTCAACTTTTGGAGAAACGCAACCCGATGCAAACGCTGCGTTGGCCAGTCATGTAACCGGAGATCAGACTTGTCGGTGTGTTTTGAGGCGGTGTGAGAGTCCGTTACAGGAAACATCGCTAACGTTATCGCTGCCACAACAAATATTTGTAATAGCTGAATGCATTGCTGAATACAAAGCACTCGCTACGTCTCGCTCGTCTCTTCTCTTTCTCTCTCTTTCTCTCTCTCCTGTGAAATGAAGCTGCCTTCAAGTGCGGTGGGGAACATCGAAATCTATAAAGGATCTGACGAGAAACAGTAATTGTGAAATGTAAAGTCCACCTGGGCTACACTGGGGGGTTAAAGAAGACAACAGGACGTCACACAAATGGGCCGTTTTCATTAACACTCCCCCAGCTGTACAAACCTACGGCAAATCGCCGGATCGCTTTTTTGTTGGTGTGAATGCCCCGTAACGTAGTGTAGGTAGGGGTAGGGGTAGGGGTACCTTATTGATTCGCCGGGGGAGAAATGAAGCAAAGTTAAAGTTCATTTAAAACCCTACAAGATTTGGGGCTTTTGAAAAAACAACATTCGGGGGCTGGAGCCCCAGAAGCCCCCCTCCCCCTCCTCTCCACCCCCGAGTGTAGAAATGTAAAGTACAAATAATTGAAGTACAGTCCCTTGAGTAATGTACTTACTTTCCACTACCGGTGGTGGTTGTTTTTTGACGAATAAGGAGGTAAAACTGAGTTTTCTCCTCTAGCCCAGACTGGTGTACTGCAGCGACGTGCAGGACATTGACGAGTTTTCTTCCGTGAAGGGAGTCACTCTGGACCAGACAGACAACAACTTCTACTCCAAGTTCAACACAGGACGAGTCCCTATAAGCTGGCAAAACGAGGTACGTTCAGGTCTCGGTTACATCATACTATCTGTCCAGACTAGTCTATAGCCGCTTTCCGACCAAGTAGTTACAGGAAGGTAATAGTTATAGGAACAGTCCACTTCTAAGCAGTTCTACTAACTATTCTTCCCCCAAAACTGTTTAGGGAGAGACGCAAGCACGGCAACGGTCTTTATAGCGTCGTCACTTGACTTTAGCGCCGCGTACAGCAACCAACCAGCATGGAGGAGGCCATCGGGACGTTCCTGTTGTGCCTTGCTTGCCAGGATCCTCCTAATGGCGGCGTTTAAAGACTAGGCTGCGGTACTTAACAGAGAAACGCAGGAGACGAAGGCTCCAGCGTAAAATGATCCTAATTTATTTATCTTTTCTTTTTTCTCATCTTTTTTTTTTTTTTGAACATCCGAAAAAAAAAACAGTTAAAAAATAAACCCCCATAATTTCCAGTACTTAAAGACCTCTATTTACACATTCAAAAAGGAGCAGGAAGAAGTAAAACTTATGTACTACCCCTTTATACCCTTTCTTTCCTATTAAATGAGTTAGCTACAAAACAATAAGTCAACAGAGTATCTGTAATCGATGAAAATTCATATATTTACCCATAAACAATAATTATACACATACTACAAATTGTTCAATGTAAGCCCAGGTTATTAATTAAATCGCACTGTGTTTATCTGTACCTCTGGAATATAATTTCTTTGAACATCTTTTTGAATTGGAATATGTTTGGACATTGCTTGAATTCATTACTTAGTTAATTCCACAATTAATATGATGGAAGAAGATAGAAGAGCAGGGCGCAACAGGCTAACGAAACGACGGGTAACTAGCATTAACAATTGGTTGAATGCGTGATATTTGTCTTATAAGTTAGCATACGTAGGCCAGTTGCAACAGACTGTGAAGAATATGTACTGTTTGTGTTTCAGACGTTGCTAGGTCACTAAGGATTCCTTTGTGGAAAAAAGGACCTGAAGTAGGAGCTGAAAGAGTTAAAGATAAAAATCTTAAAAATCCCCAAATTGGTCCAGTCAGAACACAAGTAAAAAAGGGTTCTAGGAACGTTATGTTCTAGGAACTGCAAACATCCCTCCGGTCGGAAAGGGACTAAAATCTACCATGTTCTACTTCTGTTGCAGGGTAAATCCAGACAGCTAGCTAGACTACTACTCTACACAACTCAAGCGAGACTCTCAGCCTGAGAGTCTTTCTAATTTCTAAATATGGGAATGAAATGCTGAGACTCTCAGGATTTCATTCCCATATTTAGAAATTAGTCTGTGACAGTGGAATCGCTTGAAAAGTACTTTTGAGCAAAGTCGGCATAAAGCAACTTTTGAACGTACACACGTTCCACCAAAACAAAGTTCCTTCCAGAGGCTATTTTGCCGAGGCACCGCGGCTCTGCTCGGCGCTTAGAGCCGCTCAAAACGATTGCGATTGGTTTAAAGAAATGCCGATAAACCAGAGCACTTCTTTCTCCCATTTCCAGGAATGCTGTATGGACTCGCCAGACCCTTCTCCGCAGCGAGACTAGTCCAGACTCCAGAATCTACAACCCTCACCGTCTTTTTCTTCCTCCCTTTTTTAGGTGATAGAGACGGGATGTTTCAAGGAGCTGAATACTTTTGGCCATGAGGGATCTCGATCTCCAGACCTCGACTGGTCTCAGAACCCGGACAGCCCCAAACGCAGCCTGCTGGATCGGCTCTTCCGCAAAAAAGTAAGAACAGTCCGCTGCAGTGTGATCACTTCCTTCAGTAACAGTACTGATACTACTCCACAACAAGTTAAAGTCATGCATTGAAATCCTGTGTGTAGAATCAAAATTAGGGCTGGGATGTTTCCGATTTGTTTTTATATATATACACACACATATATGGATATATATATACATACACACACAGATATGTGTATATATATATACATACATACACATACATACAGTATATACTGTGCATACATATACACACATACATACAGTATACATATATATATACACACATACAGTATATACTGTGCATATATATATATGTGTGTGTGTATATATATATATATACACACATACACACACTTTGCATACATACTGTACATACATACAGTATATATATACACATATATATACACATACTATATATACACACATACACATATACATATATATATATATATACACACACACACACACATACTAAATATATATATACACATATATATACACATATATATATATATATATATATACACACACCGGTATATACACATATATACACACATATATACACACACACATATATATATATATACACACACACACATATATATATATATATATATACACACACACACACACACATATATATATATACACATATATATATATACATATATATATATACATATATACACATATATATATACATATATACACATATATACATATATATATACACATATATACACATATATAGCACACACAGTATACATATATGTATACATATATATATACACATTACATATATATACATATATATACATATATAGTATATACACATATATATACACATATATATACATATATATACATATATATATACACAGCATATACATATACACATATATACATATATATATACACACGAGCAGCAGCAAGACATATGAGGCACACACAGCAAGAGGCACACATAGTAGCAAAGAGACAGCACATGCAGGCACATACATGCAGCACATAAGACAGGAAAGAAAAGAGAGAGAGAGAAAAGAGAGTACACACATAGTATATATATATATATATATATATAGTACATATATATATATATATATAAGAGAAAGAGAAAAGAGGAAAAGAGAGTATATATATATATATACATATATATATATTATATATGTATAGGTGAGGAAAGAGAAAGAAAAAGAAAAGAGAGGAAAAAGAGAGGAAAGAGGCAGTGGCATATATATATATATATATATATATATATATATATATAGAGGAGTATATATATAGGTGGCATATACAGGCATATATACAGGAATGGAAGTATAATAA
>NC_053128.1:30472189-30475520 GCF_010015445.1 Perca fluviatilis | reverse complement strand
CTGTTACGTAATAGTTCAGGTGTCGTTAACTTTGGCCCACATTTCAAACACCCTCCTAAGGACCTGAAGTACGAGCCAGTAATCCTAATCCAAATTGACTTTTATAGCACATTTAAAACAACACCAGCTGACCCAAAGTGCCGTCAACTGAGAATACAAATACAAGAAAGAACACAAAACAACAAGGTCCCTTCTCAACAAAAATAGCTTAGCAGCGGCCTTTTTTGACAAGGGCCGGTGTTGAGCCAGTAAGAATAATAACACATCATCATGATGGAATGGGAAAAATTGGAGAATAAAAAGCCACGGTGACCGATTCCATAGGGCCCTACATTAGTAGTCGCGTAAAAGCCAAGTGGGAGATATGAAAATATGACTATGCCTAAGCTTCCACCTGGAGCCTCACTACGTAATTCGTAGTTTAAAAACGCCTTAAAAAAAATCATTGGTGCTAATTCTGCGGCTTTGTGGCCTGGTGTCAAATTACACTGGGAAGAAACCCGGCAAACACAAACATTACAGCTTAACAGTAAAGTCACAGTATATAGAAGCCGTAGTTATTTAGTTATAAAGGCTGGAGAATAAAAATATCTTTAACACAGGATTTTAAAAATCGTATGCGTACCAGCAGCGGTAGGGGCTTCCCGATATGTAGAGCAATTCTCTCCAGTTCCACGTAGCAACTGCAGCGCTTGTCAGTCAAGTCAATTTATTTAAAGAACACTTTATAACCAAACTAGCCGGACAAAGTGCTGTACAAAGTTATGCTGATAAAAAACAACATAAAATTATAGACCCAATGAACATCATTACAAACAATGGCACTTCTGTATAATTGTCTTTAAAATTAAATTAATATGCCAAAAATAAAAAATGTTTCTTAAGAAGAGATCCTTTAAAGATCGTAGTGGAGCACCCTATGTGAATGGGAAGTTTTGCTCGGAGTCCGGCTCGCCAAATCAGATAGCCGTACGTCCCCTCTTTTTGTTTTCATCCCAGACTGGTGAGTGCCGCCTAAAAGGAACTGATCAGGACCATCTTAGGTTCTTGAGGAGTGATGGTAGATAAGAGATCACCATACATAAGGGCTATCCCTACGTAAGTGCCCAAAAACAAGCGCAACATTACCTTACTGATTTCCACATCTTGACCGTAATCAGCGAAGAGAAAGCCAATATCAGAGACATGACTCCTCTTCGGCAAGTACCAGTTAACACTCAGCGGCTTATTCCGGATCGAAAGCTGCAGGCGCGGGTAAAGCCGATTGCTAAAATCCTCAGAATACAAAGGAAGACAAAGAAGAAATAAGAGCCGTGAATATATCAGTCCTCAGCTCCTTACAACAGAGGAAGGATGTTGTTAGCAATAGTGGAAAAGGGCTCCGGCGTACCCGGCACGCTTCAGCGGTTGCACCGTGGTCTCAATCAGGAGGTGCGTTTTACGAATATTGCCAATCAATCATCAGAGATCATCTCCCATTCCTTTAAAGCCAGGCTGCTGGGACGCGATGGAGGATTTGGTAACCGCAATATTTTATTTGTAATCTTCTGCATGTGTAGGTTGCTGTGTTCTTCGTGTAATCGTTATAGGCGCTGCCGTTGCCACTTTAGCCCATATCATCGCTCTGTTAATCATCGAAATGTTGCGCTATTGATCTTTAGACCGTTTTGTTGGTCATCACGTTCAAGATACCTGAACATTACCTTCGGGAAGACCAGCACGCCAGTTCGAACACTGTTCATAATATGATGCTGACGGAACATTAACCGGCGCTCGTCTTAACCAGTAAAGATTACTTGCGAGCTTAGTGCCGATAGGCCCCGAGTTGATTCTTTACAACCACGTTAACGCCCACCGAAAGCTGTTCTGCGTGTTCTTCTTCTTCTTTTCCTCAGTCAGATATAATAGATCGGTCGACACGCTGAAGCCGACATGTAACACGGAGATGACGGACGATCTATTTGTTCTTCCGGCATTTATTTATTGAATTAGCACGTTCTCATATCTCCAGTCACCTTCGCGTCAGTAAATGAAAGACGAATGCCGCAGCAACTGTCACTGGTATACGATTACCCCTGTGCGTATTAGTTTGTAAGACGGAGTTAAACGAAATAACGCCGTAATAAATGATCACCAAAGATAATGAACGACGACCGTATCAACGTCAATAGCAACATTGCTGATCGAATCAAAGTTATGTTCGGCTAAGAAATATCAATGATTTTAACCCGTAGAGAGATCTCGGTGCCGAACAGCCGATGTTCTGGTATAAAGAAACAGAAGCCAACAACCATTCTCGATAAACGACACGTTATGCTGCTTCAGTGCCGTTTTCGCTACTGTTTGTTTTAAATCGTGTCAAATGTTTTATACTCCGGGTTACAAATAGTAACGAAAATGCGCCACATGAAATAACGAATTTCGATCATTTATCTTTGTTTTCTCGAAGCCTAAAAATGGAAGTACGCCACTGCCGCGATTTGGCGTACCACTAAGTTCGGTTTAGCGGCCTAATGTTAGCGTTATGTGTGCCGATCTCTTTAAGAGAATAGTATCAGCAAGAGCGTAAGTTGTGGCTACGAAGCGAAAGCGAGACGAGTTTACAGTGACTCTGAGTTCTCAGCGAACAGCGTTCCCCCAAATTTTCGACGGGAGATCTGGAGCAGAAATTTCGGGATTCACATAAACAGTTTGTTGAGCAACCGTGAGTCGTACGGGATACGTTGCCCACGCTAAACATATCGTTGCCCGCAGACAGTTCGGGTGCTCGTTACCTCTTCACCGGCAACAATATCTTCAATATCGCCAACATATCTGCAGATATTCTCACCTGCATTACCGTTAATTTTGCGATGCAAGAGGTGCACATAACCTTTACCGTTCCAGATTGCGGTATCCCATTCGTTTCGAAATTATTCAGTAAGAGTAAAAATGACATAACGATTACGCAGAATAAGTTTATTTGACAGCCAAACAGCGACAGGCGCTTTGATCTTCTATCGTCTTCAACCGGCATATCGTTGAACTGGCGATTCGAATAACTTCAGCATCATTGCTCAGCTAGAAAGTCACCGCGATTGTGAATGTGACAGATTTCACGGTATAGCTGACCGGTTCATGAACTTCACAAAGTCGCTGATGTATATCAGACGCCGTGCGTGTTCTCTCAACTATTAAAGTTACTATAATCATATCAGTATAAACCATAATCATTAATGCAGCCGTCCGGAAGACCATCCCAGCCAAAAACATGAACAATCGCGATGGCGGTGTGGTGTGACAAGCAATACAAGACAGAGCTGAGTGAAGCGCAGACAACGCAAAGTTTTAA